>NW_028260368.1:12398523-12433523 GCF_056163025.1 Triticum urartu | reverse complement strand
ACTGGAACTCGTGGTTATGGACCCGAATCCTTTAGTATGGAACATTGTCTTTTCCAAGTAAAAACCCCTAGTATATGAAAGAATGAAAAGGTGCTTTCGTTCTTGTGGAATAAGAAGCCCTCGTACCTTAATGAAAGGAAAATCGTAATTTTTCGTTAGGTATTTGACCAAATAGGATCGTCCAGTTCCTACAGAACCTATCACTAAAATACCCGATAGGGCTAAGCGGAACGAAAAGGGTTTTCCATGAGATGGTAAATGAAAACGATTAGTCCCACACGAGGTTTGGGAATAAGTGATTGTCTGATAATGAGCAAGGAATATACGTCTTTCTGCTAAAGAGGATCTATTAAACTCATAATTCATTAGATCCTTGTTATCAATGCCAACTAGGTATCATAAGTAAATGGATCCCGGTTGTTCAATCCTTTGATAACCAAGGTCATTCTTTGCTAAAGAGAAATGATCACTATGAGTCAGACTCAATAGAATTGGATCCATTCCAAATAGCGAGAATTAGGATTCTTGATCCCTCTCAATCTCTCTTTCAATTCGAGGATCCAGAGAGGTGTTTTCATAGTCATCTCCGAATATTTGCCATCTCGGAATATTTTCGATTTCATTTTTCTATGATATGTCTTTCTATATGAAAATTGGTTATTTACGATGTACGATGATCCCTGTTAAGCATCCATGGCTGAATGGTTAAAGCGCCCAACTCATAATTGGTAAATTTGCGGGTTCAATTCCTGCTGGATGCACACGAACGGGAACATTCCATAAGTCTATTGGAACTGGCTCTCTATCCATGGAATCTCATCCATCATCCATACATAACGAATTGGTATGGTATATTCATACCATAACATAAGAACAATAAGAACTCGAATTCTTATCGATACTGGAACTCAGAGCATAGGAGGGAAAGTCGATTTATGGATGGAATCAAATACGCAGTATTTACAGAAAAAAGTCTTCGTTTATTGGGAAAGAATCAATATACTTTTAATGTCGAATCGGGATTCACTAAGACAGAAATAAAGCATTGGGTCGAACTCTTCTTTGGTGTTAAGGTGGTAGCTGTGAATAGCCATCGACTACCTGGAAAAGGTAGAAGAATAGGACCTATTCTGGGCCATACAATGCATTACAGACGTATGATCATTACCCTTCAACCGGGTTATTCTATTCCACTTCTAGATAGAGAAAAAAACTAAAGGAGAATACTTAATAATACGGCGAAACATTTATACAAAACACCTATCCCGAGCACACGCAAGGGAACCGTAGACAGGCAAGTGAAATCCAATCCACGAAATAATTTGATCCATGGACGGCACCGTTGTGGTAAAGGTCGTAATTCCAGAGGAATCATTACCGCAAGGCATAGAGGGGGAGGTCATAAGCGCCTATACCGTAAAATAGATTTTCGACGGAATCAAAAAGACATATCTGGTAGAATCGTAACCATAGAATACGACCCTAATCGAAATGCATACATTTGTCTCATACACTATGGGGATGGTGAGAAGAGATATATTTTACATCCCAGAGGGGCTATAATTGGAGATACTATTGTTTCTGGTACAAAAGTTCCTATATCAATGGGAAATGCCCTACCTTTGAGTGCGGTTTGAACTATTGATTTACGTAATTGGAAGTAACCAATTAGGTTTACGACGAAACCTAGAAATCGATCACTGATCCAATTTGACTACCTCTACGGGATAGACCTCAACAGAAAACTGTTGAGTAACGGCAGCAAGTGATTGAGTTCAGTAGTTCCTCATAGAAAATTATTGGCTCTAGAGATATGGTAATATGGAGAAGACAAAATTGTTTGAAGCACGCACAGAACCGGAAGCGCCCCTTGTTTCAAAGAGAGGAGGACGGGTTATTCACATTTAATTTGATGGTCAGAGGCAAATTGAAAGCTAAGCAGTGGTAATTAAGACCCCCGGGGGAAAATAGGGATGTCTCCTACGTTACCCATAATATGTGGAAGTATCGACGTAATTTCATAGAGTCATTCGATCTGAATGCTACATGAAGAACATAAGCCAGATGACGGAACGCAGAGACCTAGGATGTAGAAGATCATAACATGAGCGATTCGGCAGATTTGGATTCCTTTCCTATATATCCACTCATGTGGTACTTCATCATATGATTCATATAAGATCCATCTGTCTAGAGATCGTCATATACATCTAGAAAGCCGTATGCTTTGGAAGAAGCTTGTACAGTTTGGGAAGGGGTTTTTTGAGAGAAAAGAAGAATCTACTTCAACCGATATGCCCTTAGGCACGGCCATGCATAACATAGAAATCACACGTGGAAGGGGTGGGCAATTAGCTAGAGCAGCAGGTGCTGTAGCGAAACTCATTGCAAAAGAGGGTAAATCGGCCACTTTAAGATTACCATCTGGGGAGGTCCGTTTAGTATCCCAAAACTGCTTAGCAACAGTCGGACAAGTGGGTAATGTTGGGGTGAACCAAAAAAGTTTGGGTAGAGCCGGATCTAAGTGTTGGCTAGGTAAACGCCCCGTAGTAAGAGGGGTAGTTATGAACCCTGTGGACCACCCCCATGGGGGCGGTGAAGGGAAAGCTCCCATTGGTAGAAAAAAACCCACAACCCCTTGGGGTTATCCTGCGCTTGGAAGAAGAACTAGGAAAAGGAAAAAATATAGCGATAGTTTTATTCTTCGTCGCCGTAAGTAAATACGTAACTAGGAATATGGAAAATTGCATTTTTGGAATTTGCAATAATGCGATGGGCGAACGACGGGAATTGAACCCGCGCATGGTGGATTCACAATCCACTGCCTTGATCCACTTGGCTACATCCGCCCCTTATCCAGCTAAAGGATTTTTTTCTTTTTTCCATTGATCATTATTCTATTTATTCTGACCTCCGTACTTCGATCGAGATATTGGACATAGAATGCCACTCTTTAAAAAGGAAAAAAGGAGTAATCAGCTGTGACACGAAAAAAAACGAATCCTTTTGTAGCTCATCATTTATTGGCAAAGATAGAAAAGGTCAATATGAAGGAGGAGAAAGAAACAATAGTAACGTGGTCCCGGGCATCTAGCATTCTACCCACAATGGTTGGCCATACAATCGCGATTCATAATGGAAAGGAACATATACCTATTTACATAACAAATCCTATGGTAGGTCGCAAATTGGGGGAATTCGTGCCTACTCGGCATTTCACGAGTTATGAAAATGCAAGAAAGGATACTAAATCTCGTCGTTAACTGAATTCTGAATAGAAAGATTAAGAAGAAAAAAAGATTCAAAATAAAGACAGAAATACCCAATATCTTGCTAGAACAAGATATTGGGTATTTCTGTCTTCAAAAATTCTTATATGTTAGCAGAAAAACCTTATCCATTAATAGATGGAACTTCAACAGCAGCTAAGTCTAGAGGGAAGTTGTGAGCATTACGTTCGTGCATTACTTCCATACCAAGGTTAGCACGGTTGATGATATCAGCCCAAGTATTAATAACGCGACCTTGACTATCAACTACAGATTGGTTGAAATTGAAACCATTTAGGTTGAAAGCCATAGTACTAATACCTAAAGCAGTGAACCAGATTCCTACTACAGGCCAAGCAGCCAAGAAGAAGTGTAAAGAACGAGAGTTGTTGAAACTAGCATATTGGAAGATTAATCGGCCAAAATAACCATGAGCAGCCACAATATTATAAGTTTCTTCCTCTTGACCAAATTTGTAACCCTCATTAGCGGATTCATTTTCAGTAGTTTCCCTGATCAAACTAGAGGTTACCAAGGAACCATGCATAGCACTGAATAGGGAACCGCCGAATACACCAGCTACACCTAACATGTGGAATGGATGCATAAGGATGTTGTGCTCTGCCTGGAATACAATCATAAAGTTGAAAGTACCAGAGATTCCTAAAGGCATACCATCAGAAAAGCTTCCTTGACCAATAGGGTAAATCAAGAAAACAGCAGTAGCAGCTGCAACAGGAGCTGAATATGCAACAGCAATCCAAGGACGCATACCCAGACGGAAACTAAGTTCCCACTCACGACCCATATAACAAGCTACACCAAGTAAGAAGTGTAGAACAATTAGCTCATAAGGACCACCATTGTATAACCACTCATCAACAGATGCAGCTTCCCAAATTGGGTAAAAGTGCAATCCGATCGCCGCAGAAGTAGGGATAATAGCACCAGAGATAATATTGTTTCCATAAAGTAAAGAACCAGAAACAGGCTCACGAATACCATCAATATCTACTGGAGGGGCAGCGATGAAGGCGATAATAAATACAGAAGTTGCGGTCAATAAGGTAGGGATCATCAAAACACCGAACCATCCGATGTAAAGACGATTTTCAGTGCTAGTTATCCAGTTGCAGAAGCGACCCCACAGGCTTGTACTTTCGCGTCTCTCTAAAATTGCAGTCATGGTAAGATCTTGGTTTATTCAAATTGCAAGGACTCCCAAGCACACGTATTAACTAGAATATAGATAATAGAAGGCTTGTTATTTAACAGTATAACATAGACTATATACCAATGTCAACCAAGTCAGCCCAAAGATTAGCTATCCATATAACTAAATTAACCAAACCAATAATTTTGTATTTGTAAATGAAGTGAGTCAAAGTGAAAAACTTTGATGGGTCTTTTCTATATGGGTTGCCCGGGACTCGAACCCGGAACTAGTCGGATGGAGTAGATAATTCTTCCTTGTTACAATAGAGAAAAATCCCTCCCCAAATCGTGCTTGCATTTTTCATTGCACACGACTTTCCCTATGTAGAAATAGCCAATTTCTATTCCAAAGAGGAAGTTCTACTAATTTTTTTAATTAGTAAGTTGATTCACCTACTCTTTATTATAATAAAAAGAACATTTCAGAATGAAAAATAGAAAAGTTTTTTCTTGATCATTTATCAACCCTTTCCTGTTTCTTAATTTCGTCTAATGATTAATTAAGAGGGTTGACCAGGTCATTGATACGTATAATATCCAAATACCAAATACGCTCAGTGTGTGATCCACAGAAAGAAAAAAGAGTTGTTTTGGTGAACATCAAAGAAAAAACTTGCTCTTCTTCCATAAAAAATTCTTCTAAAAATGCCGAACCCAATCGTTGCATAAAAGTTCGTACCGTGCTTTTATGTTTACGAGCTAAAGTTCTAGCACATGAAAGTCGAAGTATATACTTTAGTCGATACAAAGTCCGTTTTTTCGAAGATCCACTATGATAATGAAAAAGATTTCTACATATCCGACCAAATCGATCAAGAATATCCCAATCTGATAAATCTGTCCAAATGGGTTTACTAATAGGATGCCCCGATCCAGTACAAAATTGAGCTTTTGATAAGTATCCTATGAGGAGAGTAGCGGGGACTATGGTATCGAATTTTTTCATTCGAGTATCTATTAGAAATGAATTCTCCAGCATTTGATTCCTTACTAACAAAGAACTTTTTTGTACACTTGAAAGGTACCCCATAAAATCGAAGCAAGAGTTTGCTAATTGGTTTATATGGATTCTTCGCGGCTGAGTCCAAAAACAGAAATAATATTGCCAGAAATTGATAAGGTAGCTTTTCCATTTCTTCTTCAAAAAAAAAGTGCCTTTTGATGCAAGAATTGCCTTTCCTTGATATCGAACATAATGCATAAGAGGATCCATAAAGAACCATAGGGTTTTCCGAGAAAAACCAGGGTACATTATCCCAAAATGTTCCATCTTCCTAGAAAAGTGGATTCGTTCCAGAAAAGTTCCAGAAGATGCTAATGGTAAGCAAGAAGATTGTTTACGAAGAAACAACAAAAAAAATTCATATTCTGATACATAAGAGTTATATAGGAATTGAAATAGTCTTTTATTTTCTTTTTGAAAAAAAAAAATGGATTTCATTGAAGTAATAAAACTATTCCAATTCGAATAATAGTTGAGAAAGAATCGCAATAAATGCAAAGATGGAACATCTTGGATACGGTATTGAAGGAGTTGAACCAGGATTTCCAAATGGATAGGATAGGGTATTTCTATATGTGATAGATAATCCAAATGCAAAAATTTGTCTTCTAAAAAGGGAAATATTGAATGAATAGAGCGTAAATTCTGAAACTTTGGTATTTCTTTTTCTTTCAGACAAAAAAATTCCCGTAGCGAGAATGGGATTTCCACAACGATCGCAAACCCTTCAGATAGAATCTGAGAATAAAACTCAGAATAAAAATAATTTTTGTAATCCAATAATCGATCTTGGTTAGGATGATTAACCGAGTTATCCAAAAAATTCTGCTGATACATTCGAATAATTAAACGTTTCACAAGTAGTGAACTAAATTTCTTGTTATTACAACTAACAACTATTTCCACAGGTTCAGAACCATTTAATCCATAATGGTGGGCAAATGCATAAATATATTCCTGAAAGAGAAGTGGGTAGACAAAGTATTGTTGACGAGATTTATGTTTTTCTGAATACCCTTCGAATTTTTCCATTTGTATTTCTACTTGAATCAGAGAGAAGAAGCATTTCTCGGTTTATCGAATGATGATACATAGTGCAATATGGTCAGAACAGGGTGTTGCATTTTTAATACAAACCCTGGAAAGAAAGGGAGTCTAATCCACAGATCTTTTTCTGCTCCTTTTCTACCCAATTAGTTTATGTTTGTTCTAATTAAAAAAAAAGAACAGAACAAGTTTTTTATTTTTGCAGGCCAATCGCTCTTTTGACTTTGGAATACAGCCTCTTTATCAATATACTGCTTCTTTTACACATTCAATCCATAACATCCCTTATTCAATCCATAATCAAGAATAATTAGGATTTCTAAAAAAAAAAAGAAAAAATAAAGGGTCCACTCATAGGAAAACCCAACCTTTCCCCGCATCCGGCACTAATCTATTTTTAACGTCTAATTAGAGCGGGGAATCATTCCAATTAGGAAGTTCAGCTCGTTGCTTTTTATTTTACCAGAATTGGAGCCAGGCTCTATCCATTTATTCATTAGACCCAGAAAATCGTAATTTTGGATTCCATTCAAAAAAGATTGATTTTATTACGACATGCTATTTTTTCCATTCATTACCTTTGAGGATCAGTCGTGGTCTTCTAGACTCTACCAAGAGTCTGGACGAATTTGTTGTTTCATCCAAATGTGTAAAAGATCATAGTCGCACTTAAAAGCCGAGTACTCTACCATTGAGTTAGCAACCCAGATAAAAAAAGGATCTTAGATACGATCGAAATCCAAAAATCAATGGAATTACACCGCGCGCTTCTGTCAAAACATTGAACTAGCAAGACATCAAAAGATTTTTTTTATCGACCATGAAAAACACTCAAATGCCAAAACGAACAGGTCCGGTGAAATTCCACTAAAGTAAAGTTAAAAAAAGAGCGACCCTAATCACGATGGCCAAATTCTCCTTATTTTTAGCGATTTTTATTAACAAAAAATATATATTATAAAAAATATATATTATATTGTATGAGAATACATGCAAGAGGAACACCCTTATCATTTGAGCGAAGTGTAGGCGGAAAAATTGAATATGGAGTGAGGATAAAGAGACCCATCTATCTACAAATTCTATTTGTTCAATAGACCTTTGTCAATGGAAATACAATGGTAAGAAAACAAATTAGATAGAAAAAGTAAATAAAATAGGGGCTTATGTTGGATTGGCACGATATAATATAAATCCAAATAGGATTAAAAAAGAGGTAAATTGTGTCTAAATAATTAGACAACTAGGAATACTAATAATCTTCTCCTATCCTATTTTTTGATTCATTTAGTTCTTCAATTAACTCAAAGTTCTTTCTTTTTCTTTAAAGAATTCTGCCTTCCTTAAAATATCATAAACAGTTCTTGTTGGTTGAGCACCCTTTTCAAGGAAATAGAGAATAGCTGGAACATTTAAACAAGTTTGATTCTTTATCGGATCATAAAAACCTACTTTTTGAAGATCTCTTCCTTCTCTTCGAGATCGAACATCAATTGCAACGATTCGATAGACAGCTTATTGGGATAGATGTAGATAAACAACGCCCCCCCCTAGAAACGTATATGAGGTTTTCTCCTCATACGGCTCGAGAAAATGATTCGAATTTCTGTCGATAATAATAGAAATTAGACTATGACGTGCATTAATTTCCTTACAGAAAAAACAAATTTCATTTATACTCATGACTCAAGTGGGCTAATTTTGCCTGACAAACTTCGAAGGCAAAATCCTTCCAAAATTTTTGAGTCGTCTTTAAACTCTTTTCTTTGTCTCATTTCGAACGAATTGACTTTTATTCCTTATTCTAATCCAACTCTGTTGTTGAGACAATTGAAAATTGTGTTTACTTGTTCTGGAATCCTTTATCTTTGATTTGTGAAATCCTTGGGTTTAGACATTACTTCGGGAATTCCTATTTTTTTCTTTCAAAAGAGTAGCAACATACCCTTTTTTCTTATTTCCTTCGATAAAGCATTTATCTCTTCTATAGAAATCTAATAAGAGGGATTGATTCTGATATACTTTTATTGGACTTTCTTCTTATTTTAACCTTTCGATTTATTTCTATATTAAGGATAGACTGACAAAGTTGGCCTAATTTATTAGTTTTCACTAACCCTAGATTCTTTCCCTTGATAAAAAAAATTCTGTCCTCTCGAGCTCCATCGTGTACTATGTTACTTAAACCCAGCGCAAATTTGGTTCGGAACGAATAGAACAGGCTATGTCGAGCCAAGAGCATTTTCATTACTATGGAAAATGATGGATAGCAAAATCCACAATCGATCATGTCCTTCAAGTCGCACGTTGCTTTCTACCACATCGTTTTAAACGAAGTTTTACCATAACAAACATTCCTCTTTTCATTGCAAAGTGGTATAGAGAATTGATCCAATATGGATGGAATCATGAATAGTCATTGGTTTAGTTTTTTTATACTAATTAAAACTTGCTATCTATGGAGCAATATGGATAAAAGAAAGTAAGTATTTATCCGGGAAGCCTCCGCCAAGATCCAATTTATTTAAACCCATATTAAAATTCTATCATATGAATGAAACATAGTTTGAAAAAGACGACTAAACAAGTTTGCTTAAAACTTATTTATTCTTAAATTTCCACCCTCAACGGATGGCTCGAGATGATCAATCTTGAAGTGAGAAAAGAAGGATTGACTCTTCCTCAATAAATAAACTATCAACCTCCAAAAAAGTTTAATTAATTTAATTACTAGAATTAGAATTCTAGTAGTAATATATTTTTTCAGTACCAAAAACAATTAACTATAATAACTAAATAAACTATTCCAATGAAAAGATTGAAAGTTTTTGGTAGTTATAGAATTCTCGTACTTCTTCAACTCGAATACCAAAAGGAAGAAAAAAATATGACTAAGTGATTTTATAGTAGAGGCATATCCTGAATGTGCTTGATAGATCCCATTTTTTCATGAAAATAAAGATAGTCAATTTGACTGGACTTAAGACTTTATTATGTTTTCTGAGAAAGAATAAGATATCATTATTCTCTTTAATAAACTTTTGTCTCGTACGGAATACTATATGATTTCACCGTTTGTTTCATCAGAAACAATCTGGGACGGAAGGATTCGAACCTCCGAGTAACGGGACCAAAACCCGCTGCCTTACCACTTGGCCACGCCCCATTTCGGGTTTTATGCGACACTAATAAACACTAGTATGTTTATTTGTTATTCGTCAATACCATTTCAATTACATAAAAAAGGAGGGATATTCTCTTGCTAGTATTCTACACATGCGGATAATATAGAATCAAAAAAATGCATTGATCATTACATGGAATTCTATTAAGATATTATATGAAAGTCGAATTTATTCCACTCTCATTTGAGAGTGCGAATACAAGGAGGTATTTTGTGTTTGGGAAAGTCCGAAGAAAAAAGATTTTGAATCTGCCTTTTCCTTCTTTCCCTTAAAAAAATAACTCAAGAAAAATCCAATTATTTACTCTACAAGAATGAAATGCTTGTTATGCCTAATATACTTAGTTTAACCTGTATCTGTTTTAATTCTGTTCTTTATCCTACTAGTTTTTTCTTTGCCAAATTACCCGAAGCTTATGCTATTTTCAATCCAATCGTGGATATTATGCCTGTTATACCTCTATTCTTTTTTCTATTAGCCTTTGTTTGGCAAGCTGCTGTAAGTTTTCGATGAAATCTTTAGTACTCTGTATGCCAAATTGAATGATGTGTTCATTCCAAAAAAATTTTAAAATGGGTAAAAGCCGAGAAGTTTTATATTTTTATATTATGAACCTTCGATTCTAAAATTTAAATTCTTCTACATTGAATGGGTAGCTACAGCAATAAATTTGGATCAGCCTTTCTACTCCCCTGCACCTAGGTTGAGCAGGTACCTAAAGGTACCTACACAATACCTAACCACCTAACCCTATTTTTGCTATTGATAAGAGTGCTTATTATAAAAGAATTCTTGCAATTTTTTTCAAGAATTCTTTTTTGCATTTTTAGGTATAAAAAAAAACCATCCTAGTGGATCCGTGTGGTAAGGAAAAACTGGTAATCTATTCCTTAAAAAAAAATCTTGGAGATTATGTAATGCTTACTCTCAAACTT
The DNA here is from genome assembly GCF_056163025.1 of Triticum urartu. NCBI lineage: Eukaryota > Viridiplantae > Streptophyta > Magnoliopsida > Poales > Poaceae > Triticum > Triticum urartu. The sequence continues at coordinate 12,422,869 of NW_028260368.1, read as the reverse complement.
TTTGTTTATACAGTAGTGATATTCTTTGTTTCACTCTTTATCTTTGGATTCTTATCTAATGACCCAGGACGGAATCCTGGACGCGAGGAGTAAAAATTCAGTTTTTTTTTTTCTTATTGGATTTGTTTCGTACATTTATCTATGAGAAAATCCGGGGGTCAGAATTCTTTCCAATTCGAAAGTCCCAAATGATCCAAGGGAGCGGAAAGAGAGGGATTCGAACCCTCGGTACAAAAAAATTGTACAACGGATTAGCAATCCGCCGCTTTAGTCCACTCAGCCATCTCTCCACGTTCCAAAGCGAAAGGTTTCCGTGATATGATATAGGCAAGAAATAAGAAATAACGGTTGCAAAAAACCCCTTTTTTTTCTTTCAAAAGTCTATAAAAATTATATTGCCAATTCCATTTTAATTATATTCTTTTTTCTTAATGTTAATAAAAAAAGAAGAAAATTCTTGTTTTTTCTTTCTAAAAATCGATATTGGCCGAGAGACAATCAAATAGATTTTCTCTTTAGCGGGCATTTCCATATAGGACTTGTTATAATTATAATAAAACAAGCAGGTTATATAAAAAAAACGCTTTTTTTGTCGATTATTTATCAAGAAAGCAAAAAGGGTTCTTATCAAATCCACCATAAAATTGGAAAGAAGCATAAAGTAAGTAGACCTGACTCCTTTAATGATGCCTCTATCCGCTATTCTGATATATAAATTCGATGTAGATGAAATTGTATAAGCGAATTTTTTTTATTTCCTTAGACTTAGACCGCGCAAGACAAGAATTTTTCGCTATTTACGATTTCATATTCTTGTTACTAGATGTTCTATAGGAATAAGAAGAAATCGCAACTCCTTTGCGCTACACATAAAATTGGATTTCGAAGGTCCATTTTTTTTTTTCAGAATCCTCTATTATTTTAGTTCTTCCACCCATGCAATAGAGAGGGAATGGGAAAAGAAGGGTTACTTTTATTTGCATTTTTCCCTTAAAAGATAGACTTTGAAATAGGAGTCTTGGAATAATGCTGAATTCAAAGGTTTATTTCTTTCTATAGTATAAGAAAAACAATTTATTTCTATTTCTATAGTATAAGAAAAACAAATAAATAGTATAAGAAAAACAAATCGAATCAAATTCATGGATTTACCACGACCTCGGTTGTGACTGTGACTCCATAGATAAAAATGGGAAATTTCTCTCTTCGAGACCATTGAAAAAGGGCATTGAACGAGAAAGAAATCGTCCACAGATAATAAAACTATCATATGCCTTGGAAAGTGATATGAGGTGCTCGGAAATGGTTGAAGTAATTGAATAGGAGGATCACTATGACTATAGCCCTTGGTAGAATTCCTAAAGAAGAAAATGATCTATTTGATACTATGGATGACTGGTTACGAAGGGACCGTTTCGTTTTTGTAGGATGGTCTGGCCTATTGCTCTTTCCTTGTGCTTATTTCGCTTTAGGGGGTTGGTTTACAGGGACAACTTTTGTAACTTCTTGGTATACCCATGGATTGGCTAGTTCCTATTTGGAAGGTTGTAATTTCTTAACCGCAGCAGTTTCTACCCCTGCCAATAGTTTAGCACACTCTTTGTTGCTACTATGGGGGCCCGAAGCACAAGGAGATTTTACTCGTTGGTGTCAATTAGGCGGTCTATGGACTTTTGTAGCTCTCCACGGGGCTTTTGCACTAATAGGTTTCATGTTACGCCAATTTGAACTTGCTCGGTCTGTTCAATTGCGGCCTTATAATGCAATCTCATTCTCTGGTCCAATTGCTGTTTTTGTTTCTGTATTCCTTATTTATCCACTGGGGCAATCTGGTTGGTTCTTTGCGCCGAGTTTTGGCGTAGCAGCGATATTTCGATTCATCCTTTTCTTCCAAGGATTTCATAATTGGACGTTGAACCCATTTCATATGATGGGAGTTGCCGGAGTATTAGGTGCGGCTCTGCTATGCGCTATTCATGGAGCGACCGTAGAAAACACTCTATTTGAGGACGGTGATGGTGCAAATACCTTCCGTGCTTTTAACCCAACTCAAGCTGAAGAAACTTATTCAATGGTCACTGCTAACCGCTTTTGGTCCCAAATCTTTGGTGTTGCTTTTTCCAATAAACGTTGGTTACATTTCTTTATGCTATTTGTACCCGTCACCGGTTTATGGATGAGTGCTATTGGCGTAGTTGGCTTGGCTCTGAACTTACGTGCCTATGACTTTGTTTCCCAGGAAATCCGTGCAGCGGAAGATCCTGAATTTGAGACTTTCTACACCAAAAATATTCTTTTAAACGAGGGTATTCGTGCGTGGATGGCAGCTCAGGATCAGCCTCATGAAAATCTTATATTCCCTGAGGAGGTTCTACCACGTGGAAACGCTCTTTAATGGAACTTTCGTTTTAGCTGGTCGTGACCAAGAAACCACCGGCTTTGCTTGGTGGGCTGGGAATGCCAGACTTATCAATTTGTCCGGTAAACTGCTTGGAGCTCATGTAGCTCATGCCGGATTAATCGTATTCTGGGCCGGAGCAATGAACCTATTTGAAGTGGCCCATTTCGTACCAGAAAAGCCCATGTATGAACAAGGGTTGATTTTACTTCCACACTTAGCTACTCTAGGTTGGGGAGTAGGGCCAGGGGGGGAAGTTCTAGATACTTTTCCGTACTTTGTATCTGGCGTACTTCACCTAATTTCCTCCGCAGTCTTAGGCTTCGGTGGCATTTATCACGCGCTTCTGGGACCCGAGACTCTTGAGGAATCTTTTCCATTCTTTGGTTATGTCTGGAAAGATAGAAATAAAATGACTACAATTTTGGGTATTCACTTAATTTTGTTAGGTCTAGGTGCTTTTCTTCTAGTACTCAAGGCTCTTTATTTTGGCGGTGTATATGATACCTGGGCCCCTGGGGGGGGAGATGTAAGAAAAATTACCAATTTGACCCTTAGTCCCAGTGTTATATTTGGTTATTTACTAAAATCTCCTTTTGGTGGAGAAGGGTGGATTGTTAGTGTAGATGATTTAGAAGATATAATTGGTGGGCATGTATGGTTGGGTTTTATTTGTGTATTTGGCGGAATTTGGCATATTTTAACCAAACCCTTCGCATGGGCTCGCCGTGCATTTGTATGGTCTGGAGAAGCTTACTTGTCTTATAGTTTAGCTGCTTTATCTGTCTTTGGTTTTATCGCTTGTTGTTTTGTATGGTTCAATAATACAGCTTATCCGAGTGAGTTTTATGGACCCACCGGGCCAGAAGCTTCTCAAGCTCAAGCATTTACTTTTCTAGTTAGAGACCAGCGTCTTGGAGCTAATGTGGGATCCGCTCAAGGACCCACAGGTTTAGGTAAATATCTAATGCGTTCCCCAACTGGGGAGGTTATCTTTGGAGGGGAAACTATGCGTTTTTGGGACCTTCGTGCTCCATGGTTAGAACCTCTAAGGGGCCCCAACGGTTTGGACTTGAGTAGGTTGAAAAAAGACATACAACCTTGGCAAGAACGACGCTCAGCAGAATATATGACCCACGCTCCTTTAGGCTCTTTAAATTCCGTGGGTGGCGTAGCTACCGAGATCAATGCAGTTAATTATGTCTCTCCTAGAAGTTGGTTATCAACTTCTCATTTTGTTCTAGGATTCTTCTTTTTTGTGGGCCATTTATGGCATGCAGGAAGAGCCCGAGCTGCTGCAGCAGGTTTTGAAAAGGGAATCGATCGTGATTTGGAACCTGTTCTTTACATGAACCCTCTTAACTAAGATTTTCTTATTTATACCTGTTCTACTTTTTTTCTGTTCTGGCTCGGTTATTCCATCTAGCCGAGCCATTCATTCCTTTTTATGAAAGAAAGATAAGGGACAGAAAAAAAAAATAAATAAAAATGAAAGAAACAAACGTATTCAATAAGCAAAAGGAGAGAGAGGGATTCGAACCCTCGATAGTTCCTAGAACTATACCGGTTTTCAAGACCGGAGCTATCAACCACTCAGCCATCTCTCCACAGCCTAATCCTTATTTTACTCCTACAAATAGAACATAGCCATATAAAAAATAAAAAGATTTATTAGCCTCTAGAAAGATATCAGATACAAGTTCCTTTTCGATATATCTCTGTATACTGTATACACGGATACAGGATCCGCTATACCCGCTTGTGAAATAAAGAGTAAATAATCTCTTCTCACCCCCATATCCAAATAAAAAAGCGGTTTAAGTAATAAATTTGAATTAAAGAGAAGAATCAATGGATTCATGATTAAACCCCTCCTACTTCTTGTATTTTTTTACAATTTTGGTTTAAGTGAGGGATCAAATATGTAGTCAACTTTATTTGATGGTAGCTTGGAGGATTAGAAATATGACTATTGCTTTCCAATTAGCTGTTTTTGCATTAATTGCGACTTCCTCAGTCTTAGTAATTAGTGTACCCCTTGTATTTGCTTCTCCTGATGGTTGGTCAAATAATAAAAATGTTGTATTTTCCGGTACATCATTATGGATTGGACTAGTCTTTCTCGTAGCTATTCTGAATTCTCTCATTTCTTAAATGAAATTTGGTTAATATTTATTAACCCCATAAAAAAGAAATAATAAAGGCCATTTCTTCTAAAAAATTAGAATAGTGAGACGTATTAAAACGCAATTTGCGTTCCGAATTGCTAGCTCTTCTCTTTCAGTATTATGAAATTCCATTCCCATTAGAATATTCATTGACAGATAATAAAAAAAGGAAAACTCTAATATAATAGAAAATGAAATGAAACGGTCGACCCAGACATAGAAGGTCGACCCAGGCGGATATACGCTATAAAATATATACCGTAGCGAGCGTAGTTCAATGGTAAAATATCTCCTTGCCAAGGAGAAGATACGGGTTCGATTCCCGCCGCTCGCCCGCTTAATTTATCAAAGTACTATGATAAAAAGTTTAGTCTAGTTAACTGTTTAACTACTTATATTAAATTAAGTATTAATTAGGTGTTAGTCTAGTGCCGTATCCCTTACTATCTTACCCTTCCTTTGCATCCCACTCAAAAAAAGAGGGCGCTCCAGAGGCAGAAATAGAACTCGCCAACAGAGCTCCAAAAATTGGGTATTAACTGAGACAAACAACGGGCAAACTTTTTTTAAAGGGAAGGGAGAGGTAGACTGTCCCTTTCGTTTCATTTTTATTTTCTGCAGGGTAGGGAGAGGCCTTGCGCCTTCTTTTTTTGAAGGCAAGTGACTTCGCAAACTGCTCAATTTTGCCCTCTAGGGCCGGGAACTAATGAATAAAAAAGGGTTGGATACGCCCCTCTACCATACATATCTAGAGAAATAGAATAGTCCTTTTATACAGACTGCTAAGTGCGGAGACGGGAATCGAACCCGTGACCTCAAGGTTATGAGCCTCGTGAGCTACCAAACTGCTCTACTCCGCTCTGGAGTACCAGAAACTGGTGGACAAAAAAGGCTTGAATACAAGCCTCTAACATGTCTAGACAAATAGAATACTCCTTTTATACAGAATGGAGCGGGTAGCGGGAATCGAACCCGCATCGTTAGCTTGGAAGGCTAGGGGTTATAGTCGACGTTGGTTGATTATTTTTAACGTCTCTAATTCAAAACCGAACATGAAATTTTGATTTCATTCGGCTCCTTTATGGATATTCTCACCACTTAACATCTATGTCAGCTTTTCTATTTGAATGGAACCAAAGCTCTCCGCTTTCTAGATGATCCTTATAGAGTAGGAGATAGAAATTCTATCTAAATTCATCTAATCTACTTACTTCGTTCCCTAATTTCATTCAAGAGATCCTGAGGAAAAGAATTGGGTTTCCACCGAGCTGAAACAATATGCGGATGGTTCTAGTAAACCAAAACTATCGTTTTTTAGCTATTTGGCTTCCTTATTCCTTATTTTAAGAAGATTTAGTTACGATTGGAAATCAACTTTTTTGTATCTTCATCCATAGATCCTTTACTCATATTTTCAAAATTGGAATACTTAATCCAATGCAAAATTATGCTTCGCGACTCTGTACTCATAATCCTATTTTTATTTTGGATGCAATTTAAATTAGTCTTTGGATACAAATCGCCAGAATGTATATTCTTCCTCAATATGCTATTGAGAGGAAAAGGATTTAATCCTTTATAAGAACTAAAGTTTTCATCGGAATATAAAAATAAAAAACTTAAGGATGCCTTAAGTATATCATTTCAAATTCAGTTATTAATAGAACGAATCACACTTTTACCACTAAACTATACCCGCTACATTGTAGATTATGGTATAAATGGTACCCTTTGTCAAGGATAGCCATTTGACAAGAAGGCTAATTCCCCCTTATTGAATCAGATGGAGAAGGTTCATGACACTGAGCCGTTGGTACTTCTACTTCGATCGCTCGCCTTTACTTTAGGATTTAGATAGCCCCTCTGGTCTGTAAAAAAAATCTTTTCTTACCATGCTAATAGCGCCTGAACCAAATGTATTTATTTTGATTAGGATCCTATTCTACGGTTACGACTACAATAATAATTATTTACTTTGCAAGGACGTAAGTGTGTCAGACTGCTAAATTGTTTTATTATTCCTACAATATAAACTAGGGGATATAGGGGGTAACACTGTCCCTATAAATTCCTTTTTTCCTTTTCTTTTTTGTCCAGAATTGAACAAAAAAGAAATTATGGAAGATGTTTTCTTCCCCCATTAAGTCCGAGCCATAGAGTAAGAGTGAGATGAGTTTTCCAAATTCATCATAGACTTTCCCTATGGCTTGATAGAAGTAAGCAGCAAAGAGTCGTAACTTAAAGAAAAAAACGGACAGGGCCGACAGATTTACCTGATGTAAAGAAGATCCTAAAAGTCTCTGATTAGTCGACTCTCTCCATTTAACACTTTCCTCTCTCTCCTTTTTTCCACTGACTCAATTCTAGTTTATTAGATTCTTGTTTAAAAGAATGCAAAAAGTTCAATAGAACTAAGAACACATAAAAAATAGCATAGAGGATCAAGGCCATTACCAAAAGTTCCTCCCAAGGATCCTATATCCTATTGGGTATCTGTTCCCACGCCTTTTCCCGCTAGGATCGGAAATCTTATATTTTCCATATCCATATACCGTTGAATCCTTGGGGTTCCAGAATCCGCCTATTTTACTAGTCTTCGGAAACGGAAAACCCTGAACCAAGAAGAGTTGGATATGTTATGTAGGGTATGTTTTTTTTTATTAATTTTATTTTGAGCTCTCAAGATATCGATATATACATATACAATCTCTACATAATGTCTCTCTCTCTATCTCTATATATTATATATATAATATGTACATTATGCAGTAGACCCATAATGGGAAATCCAAGTGGCTAATTTTTGAATTAAATAAAAAGCCCTTTTAACTCAGTGGTAGAGTAATGCCATGGTAAGGCATAAGTCATCGGTTCAAATCCGATAAAGGGCTTTTTAAATTAGTGGTAGAGTAATCTCGTGCTAAGACGTAAGTCGTTGGTTCGAATCTGATAGAGTACTTTTCTACTAAATTGATTCACTTTTTTTCTTTGTTTTTGAAACTTTCTCTATATTTTTAGAGAATTTTATGACTTAGTGCGGGATGGATGCATTTTTGGTATGAACACTAAATGAAGCACGGAGAATTAATCTATAACGATCAACTAAAAAAAATCCTAGATGAAAACATAACAGAAAAGTTGGAAAAACTCTTTGCTTTGGATCTATTTATACTTTTCGAGTATATTGACAATTCCAAAAAACTGCTCATACTATGATTATAGTATAATCACGAGCGGTTGTATATGGCCCTATCGTCTAGTGATGCCCCTATCGTCTAGTGGTTCAGGACATCTCTCTTTCAAGGAGGCAGCGGGGATTCGACTTCCCCTGGGGGTAGGGAGTATTATGAAAGGAGGTTAATCATAGATTAGCAAAAACCCTAGAATAAATTCTTCCTGGGTCGATGCCCGAGTGGTTAATGGGGACGGACTGTAAATTCGTTGACAATGTCTACGCTGGTTCAAATCCAGCTCGGCCCAAACCAAAAATCTAGGGCTTCGTGAGTATGAACTAAATCCTTTTGTTTTTCTTCCATAAAATAAAATGTCTGATCTATAGAAATAAAAGATAAAGAAAAAAGGGAAATTTTTTTTTCTAATCCATATCTCTCTCATTCCTTTCTTACAAACAAAAGAGTTTTTCTTATTGAAGGCTGGATTATTATCCATTTTTAGTGATAAAAAATCACGACATACTAGTTATGTCACTCTCACTATACCCACGTATAATATAATATGTGGGTATGTAGTATATGATTCGTCTATTTCTTAGAGTACGAAAGACGAATCGAATCTTCTTATGGTTCTATTTAAGAATGGGTATGCCATACACCCCGCGGGGATTGTAGTTCAATTGGTCAGAGCACCGCCCTGTCAAGGCGGAAGCTGCGGGTTCGAGCCCCGTCAGTCCCGAACTAGGGTTCAATGAATGGAGAAATTGATATTTCCTTTTTCCATGAAAAAAAGGGGCAGGGAGCAAGATCAAATACCCACAGGGCACCCTTACTTCACTTTTTTATTTTGCATCTCTCATTAAAGAGGGAGGGAGGGCATATAGGAATTTTTTTTTCACTACTCCCAATCGATAAAGAAAGACACACATACGATATGTGGATTAGTAGAATTTAGGATATTATATTACTCTATCTTTCTTTATGATGATACCATCCTCATCTTAATTTCCTATTCCACTCTTATGGAATAGAGTACCGGTATTTTACCGGAATCCATACATAAATCGTATTCCCTTTTTATTTCAGACCTCTTTTCCCCATCTCACTTCTACTGCTTATTTGGATGTCTATGTGACCCATAGAAAGTGAAAGTTGGTCATATAATACATACATAATTGTATGTATAACTATAAGAAAAAGGAAGGGAAATTGTATAAGATTAAGAAAGTATAAGATTAAGAAAGCTCGTGGGTTAGAGATATAGAAAAGAAAAAGTAGAAAAGGATTAAAAAAGAGGGAATTCCTAATCCAATCAAAAAACCCATTTTGGTCTTAGTGTGGATAGAGGATCTTCCTATGTTATACTATATAACTCTCATCCGTGAAATATAACTCTCATCCATGAATTGATTTGATAGATCCGATATTCATAATATTGAATTGATTCAGTATTATCAGAATGCAAGCCCTACCCTTGAATTTACAAGATACCCCTTTTTCCTCTCCATGGGATTACATCCCGAGTTATTGTGAAAATAAAAAATAAAGAGGTTATGGAAGTCAATATTCTCGCATTTATTGCTACTGCACTGTTCATTCTAGTTCCTACTTCTTTTTTACTTATTATTTATGTAAAAACAGTCAGCCAAAATAATTAATTGGAATTCCAATTAATCATTGAAGAAATTAAAAAGGGATTAAATAAAAAAAATCCAAGTCTTAAATGAAAGGATCTGGTTGGAATCTTAAAGTGTGGTAGAAAGAACTACATATAGTTTTTTCTACGACACTTTAGATTCTTTCTATTATATTATCTTTGAATCTACATAGAATAGATTAGTAGATTGAAATAGTTAAGTAGTCTAATTCAATTTCTTTTTTCATTGCATCCACTTAATTTCAATCAGGTCAAAATAAAAAAATCTAAGACAATTCTTGACCAAAGAATCCATGGAAGGAAAGAAAAATAATATGAAGAATAGACTATAGTAAAAAGTAAAAGGAAATGGAAAATGTGTGATATGCCGTGAATAGTTCCGTGGAAGAAAGTCTAATTTTCTTATGTATAGAACTTTTTTTAACCATTCGTCATTTCTAGTAGAAATTCTGAATTGGTATAATGGCTCTTTCTTACATTACAACTTACAATACAAGAGTTTCTTACAGGAGTGAAACAAAACTAAAGAAAAAGATTAAAGAATAACGTTTGACAAAATGATTAATGCAAAATGATCCATTAAAGAAAAGAATTGATACAACAATTTGATTACTTAATCAATTAGTAGTATCCCTAGAGTCCACTCCTTCCCCATACTACTAGTGAAAGAGAAAATGTAAAGACTACCATTAAAGCAGCCCAAGCGAGACTTACTATATCCATCTAAATTATGTCTCCTATTTCTATGAAGGGATTATTCTACTATTGATCAATAATCATAGTGGAATCAAGGGTACAGAGTCAAAAAGGGATTCCGCCCTAAGGCCATGGATCAATCAGTTCAAGGAATTTACTCCTAACAAATTCTTATAGGAATTCTGGTAGAATTAGAGAGCATTAAAAATACGAGATACTATAGCCCTTTTTTCCTTAAAAAAGAAAGAGTACGGGAATGATGTCCTGAATAGAAGAAGCGGGAATAGGAAGATTTTTTATTCCTTTTGTTACTCTTTTTTTTTTTTTTAAGCAAAGGACGCCCGAATATACCATAAAATTATCGATAGATAAATATTTATTGGATACCTACCTTACCTAATGTTTATTTTTGACCTAAACCCTGCAGCCTTGCTTTGTATCATTCTATGAAAGAATGAAGAGATTTTATCCATAATACAACTCCTAAATTGATTTTTGATCGACCTATTTAATCTGATTCTCGTTAGAATTAAGTAGTCCTTACTTTAGTGTATGTAGGTAACATAAGATGTACGATAAAAAAATGTATAATAATTAGTAAGTCTTGATATTCTTTCGTGGAGTCCCTTCTTGAATCTTAGATTGAAAAAAAAAAAGAATGCCCCTTAGGGACCTTTCTTTGGATACCAAGATTTCTGACATCTTATCCTCGTATTTTAAAATTATCAAATCGAATCTCAATTAAGAACCAATTCAAATTCATATAATAAAAGAATAAGGAAACACTACCTCACCCCTATTGATAACCATTTTGGCCACTACCGTCAAAACAAACCCTAACCCTAGTTTGAGGATAGAACTATGGTATGGTTTCTCTAAACCCAGTATCGGCAGGCCCAGTTACTCTCTTGCCCGAACTTATGCGAAGTAAAAATTTATCGAATTCGATCAGCACTATAAAAAAAACCTAAGTATTTTATTGATCAGGCGGCACCCAGATTTGAACTGGGGATAAAGGATTTGCAGTCCCCTGCCTTACCGCTTGGCCATGCCGCCAAAAAATCCGATCAAAAATCTAGAAAACAGCAAGTATTCATCCACGTTTTCTTACGAAAAGCCCCTTTTATTTTGAATATAATTCTACTTACTTTTTTCCAATCTTTTTCAAAAAATCTATTCCTGCTTTTTTTGATCCAGTTTCTATTATTCTCCTCGATAGATTCTATCTTAAAACATACATTGTTAACACAATAAAACTTCCCATTTCTTTCTATTGAGATGAAAAAGAAGAAAAAGTGGATTTCTATTCACAGGCTGCAAAATTCAGAATAAATTGGAACCGTTAACTAGAATTCTCTTTTTTTTATTGCAGTAGTGAACTACTCTTAAATCGGTATTATCTCCCCCCCCTTCAATGGCATAATAAAATATTATGGCTTTATGCTTAATCCGTGTATAGGTAAACTTTAGGTCCGAACAGCATTATTATCCAAAGATCCCCTTTATGTACATATCTCTATGGGGAATCATGCTTTAATTTTTCAAAGTATTAAATTAAATATCTTGAATAAAAAAAGGAAATTTGCTCTGATATAGAGTATAACCTGACTATCTTGGCGTACCCAAGTGAAATTACGATAAAAGAAAAGCATGGATATGGGGAGAGGTGGATAACTAGATTGGCATGTACTTAAAAAAGGGACTTACTTTATTTTAGAATTCCACAATGAAATACTGAATTTTCTAGCAATTATACTACTCCGATCCGAAATAAAAAAGAACCCTCAAATTATTTTGAGAAATTAAAGTAAGCACGCTATTCTAAATCGAAGTAAAGTCAAACTTTCTAGTATATTATATTACGGCTTTATTACATTCATAGAAAGGAGATAAAATGAGAAATCTTTGCCATCCAATCTGATTAGAATATCATAACATAAAGTATAAGTGGCAGAATTTTTTTTGTAGGAATGTTTTATCAATTCATTTTCATTTCATTTGTACCCCTGGCAAACTCGAACTTTCGTCCAAATGGTCTCTATTCATATGTATGAAATACATATATGAAATACGTATGTGGAGTTCCCTAGAATTTCATGTGATTCAGTAAACAGAATATAGATTCCATGATTGCTAGATCGATCCATAGGGATTGATGAAGAGTGAGCTGATAATGGAATTTTTCTTTGATAAACAGGAAACTTAAGATTAAGATGCTCCGGAATGGAAACGAGGGAATGTCCACAATACCCGGATTTAGTCAGATCCAATTCGAGGGATTTTGTAGGTTCATTAATCAAGCCTTGGCAGAAGAACTTGACAAGTTTCCAACAATTAAAGATCCAGATCACGAAATTGCATTTCAATTATTTGCGAAAGGATATCAACTGCTAGAACCCTCGATAAAAGAAAGAGATGCTGTGTATGAATCACTCACCTATTCTTCCGAATTATATGTATCTGCGAGATTAATTTTTGGTTTCGATGTGCAAAAGCAAACCATTTCTATCGGAAACATTCCTATAATGAATTCCTTAGGAACCTTTATTATAAATGGAATATACCGAATTGTGATCAATCAAATATTGCTAAGTCCTGGTATTTACTACCGCTCGGAATTAGATCATAAGGGAATTTCTATCTACACTGGCACTATAATATCAGATTGGGGGGGGAGATCGGAATTAGCAATTGATAAAAAAGAAAGGATATGGGCTCGCGTGAGTAGAAAACAAAAGATATCTATTCTAGTTCTATCATCAGCTATGGGTTCGAATCTAAGAGAAATTCTGGATAATGTTTCCTACCCTGAAATTTTCTTGTCTTTCCCGAATGCTAAAGAGAAGAAGAGGATTGAGTCAAAAGAAAAAGCTATTTTGGAGTTTTATCAACAATTTGCTTGTGTAGGTGGGGACCTGGTATTTTCGGAGTCCTTATGCGAGGAATTACAAAAGAAATTTTTTCAACAAAAATGTGAATTAGGAAGGATTGGTCGACGAAATATGAATCGGAGACTTAATCTTGATATTCCTCAGAACAATACATTCTTGTTACCACGAGATGTATTGGCCGCTACGGATCATTTGATTGGAATGAAATTTGGAACGGGTATACTTGACGATGACGATATGAATCACTTGAAAAATAAACGTATTCGTTCGGTTGCGGATCTGTTACAAGATCAATTCGGATTGGCTCTTGGTCGTTTACAACATGCAGTTCAAAAAACTATTCGTAGAGTATTCATACGTCAATCGAAACCGACTCCCCAAACTTTGGTAACTCCAACTTCAACTTCAATTTTATTAATAACTACTTATGAGACCTTTTTTGGCACATACCCGTTATCTCAAGTTTTTGATCAAACGAATCCATTGACACAAACTGTTCATGGGCGAAAAGTGAGTTGTTTAGGTCCTGGAGGGTTGACGGGGAGAACCGCAAGTTTTCGGAGCCGAGATATTCATCCGAGTCACTATGGGCGTATTTGTCCAATTGACACGTCTGAAGGAATCAATGTTGGACTTACTGGATCCTTAACAATTCATGCGAGAATTGATCACTTGTGGGGATCCATAGAGAGTCCGTTTTATGAAATATCTGCTGAGAAAGCAAAAGAAAAAAAAGAGAGACAGGTGGTTTATCTATCACCAAATAGAGATGAATATTATATGATAGCAGCAGGAAATTCTTTGTCCTTGAATCAAGGTATTCAGGAAGAACAGGTTGTTCCGGCTAGATACCGTCAAGAATTCTTGACTATTGCATGGGAACAGATTCATGTTAGAAGTATTTTTCCTTTCCAATATTTTTCTATTGGGGGTTCTCTCATTCCTTTTATTGAGCACAATGATGCGAATCGGGCTTTAATGAGTTCTAATATGCAGCGCCAAGCAGTTCCGCTTTCTCGGTCCGAGAAATGCATTGTTGGAACTGGATTGGAACGCCAAACAGCTCTAGATTCGAGGGTTTCCATTATAGCCGAACGCGAGGGAAAGATCATTTCTACTGATAGTCATAAGATACTTTTATCAAGTAGTGGGAAGACTATAAGTATTCCTTTAGTTAACCACCGTCGCTCTAACAAAAATACTTGTATGCACCAAAAACCCCGGGTTCCACGGGGTAAATCCATTAAAAAAGGACAAATTTTAGCAGAAGGAGCTGCTACAATTGGGGGCGAACTTGCTTTAGGAAAAAACGTATTAGTAGCTTATATGCCATGGGAAGGTTACAATTTTGAAGACGCAGTACTAATTAGCGAACGTTTGGTATATGAAGATATTTATACCTCTTTTCACATCCGGAAATATGAAATTCAGACGGATACGACAAGCCAGGGCTCCGCTGAAAAAATCACTAAAGAAATACCACATCTAGAAGAACATTTACTCCGCAATTTGGACAGAAATGGAGTTGTTAGGTTGGGATCCTGGGTAGAAACTGGTGATATTTTAGTAGGTAAATTAACGCCTCAGATAGCGAGCGAATCATCTTATATCGCGGAAGCTGGATTATTACGGGCCATATTTGGCCTTGAGGTTTCCACTTCAAAAGAAACTTCTCTGAAATTACCTATAGGTGGAAGAGGGCGCGTTATCGATGTGAAATGGATCCAAAGGGACCCGCTCGACATAATGGTTCGTGTATATATTTTACAGAAACGTGAAATCAAAGTTGGGGATAAAGTAGCCGGAAGACATGGGAATAAAGGGATCATTTCCAAAATTTTGCCTAGGCAAGATATGCCCTATTTGCAAGATGGAACACCCGTTGATATGGTCTTCAATCCCTTAGGAGTACCCTCCCGAATGAATGTGGGACAAATATTTGAAAGCTCGCTCGGATTAGCGGGGGATCTGCTAAAGAAACATTATAGAATAGCACCCTTTGATGAGAGATATGAGCAAGAGGCTTCAAGAAAACTTGTGTTTTCAGAATTATATGAAGCCAGTAAAGAAACAAAAAATCCATGGGTATTTGAACCCGAGTACCCGGGAAAAAGCAGAATATTTGATGGAAGAACAGGCGACCCCTTTGAGCAACCTGTTCTAATAGGGAAGTCCTATATCTTAAAATTAATTCATCAAGTTGATGAGAAAATTCATGGGCGTTCTACTGGGCCCTACTCACTTGTTACACAACAACCGGTTAGAGGAAGAGCCAAGCAAGGGGGACAACGAGTAGGAGAAATGGAAGTTTGGGCTTTAGAAGGATTTGGTGTTGCTCATATTTTACAAGAGATACTTACTTATAAATCTGACCATCTTATAGCTCGCCAAGAAATACTTAATGCTACGATCTGGGGAAAAAGAATACCTAATCATGAGGATCCTCCAGAATCTTTTCGAGTGCTCGTTCGAGAACTACGATCTTTGGCTCTAGAACTGAATCATTTCCTTGTATCTGAAAAGAACTTCCAGGTTAATAGGGAGGAAGTTTGATCGGAATAAATATAAATTCTTTTCTTATTTCTATTTTATGATTGACCAATATAAACATCAACAACTTCAAATTGGACTCGTTTCCCCTCAACAAATAAAGGCTTGGGCTAACAAAAACCTACCTAATGGAGAAGTCGTTGGCGAAGTCACAAGGCCCTCTACTTTTCATTATAAAACCGATAAACCAGAAAAAGATGGATTGTTTTGCGAAAGAATCTTTGGACCCATAAAAAGCGGGATTTGCGCTTGTGGCAATTCTCGAGCGAGCGGAGCTGAAAACGAAGACGAAAGATTTTGCCAAAAATGCGGGGTCGAATTTGTGGATTCTCGGATACGAAGATATCAAATGGGATACATCAAACTCGCATGTCCCGTGACTCATGTGTGGTATTTGAAAGGTCTTCCTAGTTATATCGCGAATCTTTTAGATAAACCTCTTAAGAAGTTGGAGGGCCTAGTATACGGCGATTTCTCTTTTGCTAGGCCCAGCACTAAAAAACCCACTTTTTTACGATTACGAGGTTTATTCGAAGAGGAAATTGCATCCTGTAACCACAGCATTTCTCCCTTTTTTTCTACCCCAGGCTTTGCAACATTTCGAAATCGGGAAATTGCGACAGGAGCAGGTGCTATTAGAGAACAATTAGCAGATTTGGATTTGCGAATTATTATAGAGAATTCTTTGGTCGAATGGAAGGAATTAGAAGACGAGGGGTATAGTGGAGATGAGTGGGAAGATAGAAAAAGACGAATAAGAAAAGTTTTTTTGATTAGACGCATGCAATTGGCGAAACATTTTATTCAAACAAATGTAGAACCAGAATGGATGGTTTTGTGCTTATTACCGGTTCTTCCTCCCGAATTGAGACCTATTGTTTATAGGTCTGGAGATAAAGTAGTGACTTCAGACATTAATGAACTTTATAAGAGAGTTATCCGTCGGAACAACAATCTTGCCTATCTATTAAAAAGAAGTGAATTAGCGCCAGCAGATTTAGTAATGTGCCAGGAAAAATTGGTACAAGAAGCCGTGGATACACTTCTTGATAGTGGGTCCCGCGGGCAACCGACGAGGGATGGTCACAATAAAGTATACAAATCACTTTCAGATGTAATTGAAGGTAAAGAGGGAAGGTTTCGCGAGACTCTGCTTGGGAAACGGGTCGATTACTCGGGGCGTTCTGTCATTGTTGTGGGTCCTTCGCTTTCATTACATCAATGTGGATTACCTCTAGAGATAGCAATAAAGCTTTTTCAGCTATTTGTAATTCGCGATTTAATCACGAAACGCGCCACTTCTAATGTAAGGATTGCTAAAAGGAAAATTTGGGAAAAAGAACCCATTGTATGGGAAATACTTCAAGAAGTTATGCGGGGACATCCTGTACTGTTAAATAGAGCACCTACCCTGCATAGATTAGGCATACAGGCCTTTCAACCCACTTTAGTAGAGGGGCGTACTATTTCTTTACACCCATTAGTGTGTAAGGGTTTCAATGCGGACTTTGATGGAGATCAAATGGCTGTTCATCTACCTTTATCCTTGGAAGCTCAGGCAGAAGCCCGTTTACTTATGTTTTCTCATATGAATCTCTTATCTCCCGCTATTGGGGATCCTATTTGCGTACCAACCCAAGACATGCTTATCGGGCTTTATGTATTAACGATTGGAAAGCGTCGAGGTATTTGTGCAAATAGATATAATAGTTGCAGAAACTACCCAAATCTAAAAGTAAATTACAATAATAATAATAATTTTAAATATAGGAAAGATAAAGAACCCCATTTTTCTAGTTCTTATGATGCACTGGGAGCTTATAGACAAAAACTAATCAGTTTAGATAGTCCCTTGTGGCTACGATGGAACCTGGATCAACGCGTCATTGGGTCAAGAGAAGTTCCGATTGAAGTTCAATATGAATCTTTGGGGACTTATCATGAGATTTATGCCCACTATCTAATAATGGGAAATAGAAAAAAAGAAATTCGTTCGATATACATTCGAACCACTCTTGGTCATATTTCTTTTTATAGAGAAATAGAGGAAGCCATACAAGGATTTAGTCAGGCCTATTCATACACTACCTAAACAAGAAAGTTAGATTCGGCGATGCCCCTCCCCTTTCGGGGGGCATTCCGATTTCCCTAGTATCATCATTATTTGCCACGCGAATCCAGATTGAGATTGAGGCAATTAAGTTAATTAAATTTTCGAATCACTGACTCAGGCCCATTGTCGAATCCTACTCAGCAATTGTCGAATCCTACTCAGCCGAAAAGGGGGTACTTATGTATGGCGGAACGGGCCAATCTGGTCTTTCATAATAAAGAGATAGACGGAACTGGTATGAAACGACTTATTAGCAGATTAATAGATCATTTTGGAATGGGATATACATCCCATATACTGGATCAACTAAAGACTCTGGGCTTCCATCAAGCCACTACTACATCGATTTCGTTAGGAATCGAGGATCTTTTAACAATACCCTCTAAGGGATGGTTAGTCCAAGACGCGGAACAACAGAGTTTTCTTTTGGAGAAACACTATTATTATGGGGCTGTACACGCGGTAGAAAAATTACGCCAATCTGTTGAGATATGGTATGCGACAAGTGAATATTTGAAACAAGAAATGAATTCAAATTTTCGGATAACGGATCCTTCTAATCCAGTCTATCTAATGTCTTTTTCAGGAGCCAGAGGAAATGCATCTCAAGTACACCAATTAGTAGGTATGAGAGGATTAATGTCGGACCCTCAAGGACAAATGATTGATTTACCTATTCAAAGCAATTTACGCGAGGGACTTTCTTTGACAGAATATATAATTTCCTGCTATGGAGCCCGCAAAGGGGTTGTAGATACTGCTGTGCGAACAGCAGATGCTGGATATCTTACACGTAGACTTGTTGAAGTAGTTCAACATATTATTGTGCGTAGAAGAGATTGTGGTACTATCCGAGGTATTTCTGTAAGTCCTCAAAATGGGATGACGGAAAAACTTTTTGTCCAAACACTAATTGGTCGTGTATTAGCAGACGATATATATATCGGTTCACGATGCATTGCCGCGCGAAATCAAGATATTGGAATTGGATTAGTCAATCGATTCATAACTGCCTTTCGAGCACAACCATTTCGAGCACAACCAATATATATTAGAACCCCCTTTACTTGCCGAAGCACTTCTTGGATCTGTCAATTATGCTATGGCCGGAGTCCTACTCATAGTGATCTGGTCGAATTGGGAGAAGCCGTAGGTATTATTGCAGGTCAATCAATTGGGGAGCCAGGGACTCAACTAACATTAAGAACTTTTCATACTGGCGGAGTATTCACAGGGGGTACTGCCGACCTTGTACGATCCCCTTCGAATGGAAAAATAAAATTCAATGAGAATTTGGTTCACCCCACACGTACCCGTCATGGGCAGCCTGCTTTTCTATGTTATATAGACTTGCATGTAACTATTCAGAGTCAAGATATTCTATATAGTGTGAATATTCCCTCAAAAAGCTTGATTCTAGTGCAAAATGATCAATATGTAAAATCCGAACAAGTAATTGCGGAGATTCGTGCCGGAACGTCCACTTTACATTTTAAAGAAAGGGTACAAAAGCATATTTATTCTGAATCAGACGGCGAAATGCACTGGAGTACTGATGTTTACCATGCGCCCGAATATCAATATGGTAATCTTCGCCGATTACCAAAAACAAGCCATTTATGGATATTGTCAGTAAGTATGTGCAGATCCAGTATAGCGTCTTTTTCACTCCACAAGGATCAAGATCAAATGAATACTTATGGTAAAAAAGATAGGGAAATTCTTGATTATTCAACGTCGGATCGAATCATGTCCAATGGCCATTGGAATTTTATCTATCCTTCTATTTTTCAAGATAATTCAGATTTGTTGGCGAAAAAGCGAAGAAATAGGTTCGTCATTCCATTACAATATCATCAAGAACAAGAGAAAGAACTAATATCCTGTTTTGGGATTTCGATTGAAATCCCCCTTATGGGTGTTTTACGTAGAAATACTATTTTTGCTTATTTTGACGATCCCCGATACAGAAAAGATAAAAAGGGTTCAGGAATTGTTAAATTTAGATATAGGACCCTAGAAGAAGAATATAGGACTCGAGCGGAAGACTCAGAAGAGGAATATGAGACCCTAGAAGACGAATACAGGACCCGAGAGGACGAATATGAATATGAAACCCTAGAAGAATCTAAATATGGAATCCTAGAAGACGAATACGAATATGAAACCCTAGAAGACGAATATGGGAGCCCAGAAAACGAATATGGGAACCCAGAGAACGAATATAGGACTTTAGAGAAAGACTCAGAAGAGGAATATGGGAGCCCAGAGAGCAAATATAGGACCCAAGAGGACGAATATGGAACTCTAGAGGAAGACTCAGAAGACGAATATGGCAGCCCCGGGGAAAGCGCAGAGGAAAAATATGGTACTTTAGAGGAAGACTCAGAAGAAGATTCAGAGGACGAATACGAGAGCCCAGAGGAAGATTCCATCTTAAAAAAAGAGGGTTTGATTGAGCATCGAGGAACAAAAGAATTTAGTCTAAAATACCAAAAAGAAGTAGATCGGTTTTTTTTCATTCTTCAAGAACTTCATATCTTGCCGAGATCTTCATCCCTAAAGATACTTGACAATAGTATTATTGGAGTGAATACACAACTCACAAAAAATACAAGAAGTCGACTAGGCGGACTGGTCCGAGTGAAGAGAAAAAAAAGCCATACGGAACTCAAAATATTTTCCGGAGATATTCATTTTCCTGAAGAGGCGGATAAGATATTAGGTGGCTGTTTGATACCGCCAGAAAGACAAAAAAAAGATTCTAAGGAATCAAAAAAAAGGAAAAATTGGGTCTATGTTCAACGGAAAAAAATTCTCAAGAGCAAGGAAAAGTATTTTGTTTCCGTTCGCCCTACAGTGGCATATGAAATGGACGAAGGAAGAAATTTAGCAACACTTTTCCCGCAGGATCTCTTGCAAGAAGAAAATAATCTCCAAATTCGACTTGTCAATTTTATTTCTCATGAAAATAGCAAGTTAACTCAAAGAATTTATCACACAAATAGTCAATTTGTTAGAACTTGCTTAGTAGTGAATTGGGAACAAGAAGAAAAAGAAAAGGCTGGTGCTTCCCTTGTTGAGGTAAGAGCAAATGATCTTATTCGCGATTTCCTAAGAATTGAGTTAGTCAAGTCCACTATTTCGTATACACGAAAAAGGTATGGTAGGACAAGTGCAGGACCGATTCCCCATAATAGGTTAGATCGCGCCAATATCAATTCTTTTTATTCCAAGGCGAAGATTGAATCACTTAGCCAACATCCAGAAGCTATTGGCACTTTGTTGAATCGAAATAAAGAATACCACTCTTTGATGATTTTGTCGGCATCCAACTGTTCTCGAATTGGTTTATTCAAGAATTCAAAACATCCCAATGCGATAAAAGAATGGAATCCTAGAATTCCTATTCGAGAAATTTTTGGGCCCTTAGGCGCTATTGTAGCTAGTATATCGCATTTTTCTTCATCTTACTATTTACTAACGCATAATAAAATCCTGTTAAAAAAATATTTGTTCGTTGACAATTTAAAACAAACCTTCCAAGTACTTCAAGAACTTAAATACTCTTTAATAGATGAAAATAAAAGGATTTCTAATTTCGATAGTAACATAATGTTGGATCCATTCCTTTTGAATTGTCACTTTGTCCATCATGATTCTTGGGAAGAGACATTGGCAATAATTCACCTTGGACAATTTATTTGTGAAAATGTATGTCTATTTAAATCGCACATAAAAAAATCCGGTCAAATTTTCATTGTAAATATGAATTCCTTTGTTATAAGAGCAGCTAAACCTTATTTGGCCACTACAGGAGCAACTGTTAATGGTCATTATGGAGAAATCCTTTACAAGGGAGATAGGTTAGTTACGTTTATATATGAAAAATCGAGATCTAGTGACATAACGCAAGGTCTTCCAAAAGTGGAACAAATCTTTGAAGCGCGTTCAATTGATTCATTATCCCCGAATCTCGAAAGGAGAATTGAGGATTGGAATGAGCGTATACCAAGAATTCTTGGGGTCCCTTGGGGATTCTTGATTGGAGCTGAGCTAACCATAGCCCAAAGTCGTATCTCTTTGGTTAATAAAATCCAAAAGGTTTATCGATCCCAAGGGGTACAGATCCATAATAGACATATAGAGATTATTATACGCCAAGTAACATCAAAAGTGCGGGTTTCCGAAGATGGAATGTCTAATGTTTTTTCGCCTGGGGAATTAATCGGACTATTGCGAGCGGAACGAGCAGGACGAGCTTTGGATGAATCGATCTATTATCGGGCAATCTTATTGGGAATAACAAGGGCTTCCCTGAATACCCAAAGTTTCATATCTGAAGCAAGTTTTCAAGAAACTGCTCGAGTTTTAGCAAAAGCTGCCCTACGAGGTCGCATTGATTGGTTGAAAGGCTTGAAAGAAAACGTAGTTCTGGGGGGGATTATACCTGTTGGTACCGGATTCCAAAAATTTGTGCATCGTTCCCCACAAGACAAGAACCTTTATTTCGAAATAAAAAAAAAAAATCTATTCGCGTCGGAAATGAGAGATTTTTTGTTTCTCCATACAGAATTAGTTTCTTCAGATTCTGACGTAACAAACAATTTTTATGAGACATAAGAACCCCCATAAAAATATTTTTTACTTTACTAGACTTTTGAACTTAGAACACTAACAGGTCAAATTTTAGATTTTTAAGATTTTTATTTTAATAAGTAAAACAAGTCAGTTAATTCATTAAGGTGGTTATGTTTATACCATGTATCAATGGCCAACTCTTATCTTAGTACAAGGTTCTCTCGGAACAATTATTATTTATTTCAAGCTATTTCGGATCTTTCTTAATCTTCAAAAAGAACTAAATTCCGTAATGGAATGGTAGGATTAAAAAAAAGGAAGTGTGGAAAAAATGACAAGAAGATATTGGAACATTAATTTGAAAGAGATGATAGAAGCAGGAGTTCATTTTGGTCATGGTATTAAGAAATGGAATCCTAAAATGGCCCCTTACATTTCGGCAAAGCGTAAAGGTACTCATATTATAAATCTCGCTAGAACGGCTCGTTTTTTATCAGAAGCTTGTGATTTAGTTTTTGATGCAGCAAGTCAGGGAAAAAGTTTCTTAATTGTTGGTACCAAAAAAAGAGCAACAGATTTAGTAGCATCAGCTGCAATAAGGGCTCGTTGTCATTATGTTAATAAAAAGTGGTTCAGTGGTATGTTAACGAATTGGTCGATTACGAAAACTAGACTTTCTCAATTTAGAGACTTAAGAGCAGAAGAAAAAATGGGAAAATTCCACCATCTCCCAAAAAGAGATGTGGCAATCTTGAAGAGAAAATTATCTACTTTGCAAAGGTATCTCGGCGGGATCAAATATATGACGAGATTGCCAGACATTGTGATCGTCCTTGATCAGCAAAAAGAGTATATAGCTCTTCGGGAATGTGCCATTTTGGGGATTCCTACTATTTCTTTAGTCGATACAAATTGTGACCCGGATCTCGCGAATATATCGATTCCAGCCAACGATGACACTATGACTTCAATTCGATTGATTCTTAACAAATTAGTATTTTCAATTTGTGAGGGCCGTTCTCTCTATATAAGAAATCGTTGATTAAGAATATATAGTGAATTCTTGGGCAACTGCGTAAATTTATGGAATCACTTACTTTACTATATCTTTTTTTTTGCATAGAATTTTTTTTGCATAGAAAAAAGAAGGGGAATATTGATATATATTAGAGGGTATTGATATATATTATGATCTGATGTGCTTTCTTGGTATCCTAAATATAAGATTAATACTTCAAGTTGCTGAGTTGAGAAAGAGATGGTTGAATCAAAAGAATTCCTTTTTTGAAGTTCAATTTTTATCAGAGGACAATATGAATATTATACCTTGTTCCATTAAAACACTCAAGGGGTTATACGATATATCGGGTGTAGAAGTAGGCCAACACTTCTATTGGCAAATAGGAGGTTTCCAAATTCATGCCCAAGTACTCATCACTTCTTGGGTCGTAATTACTATCTTGCTAGGTTCAGTTGTCATAGCTGTTCGGAATCCACAAACCATCCCGACCGACGGTCAGAATTTTTTTGAATATGTCCTTGAGTTTATTCGAGACTTGAGCAAAACTCAGATTGGAGAAGAATATGGTCCCTGGGTTCCCTTTATTGGAACTATGTTCCTTTTTATTTTTGTTTCGAATTGGTCGGGTGCTCTTTTACCTTGGAAAATTATAGAGTTACCCCATGGGGAATTAGCAGCGCCCACGAATGATATAAATACTACTGTTGCTTTAGCTTTACTCACGTCAGCGGCATATTTTTATGCTGGTCTTAGCAAAAAAGGATTGAGCTATTTCGAGAAATATATTAAACCAACTCCAATCCTTTTACCAATTAACATCCTAGAAGATTTCACAAAACCATTATCGCTTAGCTTTCGACTTTTCGGGAATATATTGGCGGATGAATTAGTCGTTGTTGTTCTTGTTTCTTTAGTCCCCTTAGTAATCCCTATACCGGTCATGTTTCTTGGATTATTTACAAGCGGTATTCAAGCTCTTATTTTTGCAACATTAGCCGCAGCCTATATAGGTGAATCCATGGAGGGTCATCATTGAATTGACTCTTTTTGGAAATAGTATTTTTTTTTTTTGCAGCTTAGCTCAATTCATGCATGGTT
>NW_028260368.1:12395082-12398023 GCF_056163025.1 Triticum urartu | reverse complement strand
ACTCTTTGTGCTTTGAAAACAGACATAGGGATACGTTTTTGTGCTTTGAAAACTCTCTCGAACTTAAGTAGACGATCGGTTGGAACTTTCCTTGCGAGTTTCCTTAGCCCACTTTTCTTCTTCTTTATCCTAGGGATATACTTTACTAGTTTGAAACTTGTCATAAATAAGGTTATTCCCCGCCTACCTTTACTTTATTTTGAATCTTTTTTTCTTCTTAATCTTTCTATTCAGAATTCAGTTAACGACGAGATTTAGTATCCTTTCTTGCATTTTCATAACTCGTGAAATGCCGAGTAGGCACGAATTCCCCCAATTTGCGACCTACCATAGGATTTGTTATGTAAATAGGTATATGTTCCTTTCCATTATGAATCGCGATTGTATGGCCAACCATTGTGGGTAGAATGCTAGATGCCCGGGACCACGTTACTATTGTTTCTTTCTCCTCCTTCATATTGACCTTTTCTATCTTTGCCAATAAATGATGAGCTACAAAAGGATTCGTTTTTTTTCGTGTCACAGCTGATTACTCCTTTTTTCCTTTTTAAAGAGTGGCATTCTATGTCCAATATCTCGATCGAAGTACGGAGGTCAGAATAAATAGAATAATGATCAATGGAAAAAAGAAAAAAATCCTTTAGCTGGATAAGGGGCGGATGTAGCCAAGTGGATCAAGGCAGTGGATTGTGAATCCACCATGCGCGGGTTCAATTCCCGTCGTTCGCCCATCGCATTATTGCAAATTCCAAAAATGCAATTTTCCATATTCCTAGTTACGTATTTACTTACGGCGACGAAGAATAAAACTATCGCTATATTTTTTCCTTTTCCTAGTTCTTCTTCCAAGCGCAGGATAACCCCAAGGGGTTGTGGGTTTTTTTCTACCAATGGGAGCTTTCCCTTCACCGCCCCCATGGGGGTGGTCCACAGGGTTCATAACTACCCCTCTTACTACGGGGCGTTTACCTAGCCAACACTTAGATCCGGCTCTACCCAAACTTTTTTGGTTCACCCCAACATTACCCACTTGTCCGACTGTTGCTAAGCAGTTTTGGGATACTAAACGGACCTCCCCAGATGGTAATCTTAAAGTGGCCGATTTACCCTCTTTTGCAATGAGTTTCGCTACAGCACCTGCTGCTCTAGCTAATTGCCCACCCCTTCCACGTGTGATTTCTATGTTATGCATGGCCGTGCCTAAGGGCATATCGGTTGAAGTAGATTCTTCTTTTCTCTCAAAAAACCCCTTCCCAAACTGTACAAGCTTCTTCCAAAGCATACGGCTTTCTAGATGTATATGACGATCTCTAGACAGATGGATCTTATATGAATCATATGATGAAGTACCACATGAGTGGATATATAGGAAAGGAATCCAAATCTGCCGAATCGCTCATGTTATGATCTTCTACATCCTAGGTCTCTGCGTTCCGTCATCTGGCTTATGTTCTTCATGTAGCATTCAGATCGAATGACTCTATGAAATTACGTCGATACTTCCACATATTATGGGTAACGTAGGAGACATCCCTATTTTCCCCCGGGGGTCTTAATTACCACTGCTTAGCTTTCAATTTGCCTCTGACCATCAAATTAAATGTGAATAACCCGTCCTCCTCTCTTTGAAACAAGGGGCGCTTCCGGTTCTGTGCGTGCTTCAAACAATTTTGTCTTCTCCATATTACCATATCTCTAGAGCCAATAATTTTCTATGAGGAACTACTGAACTCAATCACTTGCTGCCGTTACTCAACAGTTTTCTGTTGAGGTCTATCCCGTAGAGGTAGTCAAATTGGATCAGTGATCGATTTCTAGGTTTCGTCGTAAACCTAATTGGTTACTTCCAATTACGTAAATCAATAGTTCAAACCGCACTCAAAGGTAGGGCATTTCCCATTGATATAGGAACTTTTGTACCAGAAACAATAGTATCTCCAATTATAGCCCCTCTGGGATGTAAAATATATCTCTTCTCACCATCCCCATAGTGTATGAGACAAATGTATGCATTTCGATTAGGGTCGTATTCTATGGTTACGATTCTACCAGATATGTCTTTTTGATTCCGTCGAAAATCTATTTTACGGTATAGGCGCTTATGACCTCCCCCTCTATGCCTTGCGGTAATGATTCCTCTGGAATTACGACCTTTACCACAACGGTGCCGTCCATGGATCAAATTATTTCGTGGATTGGATTTCACTTGCCTGTCTACGGTTCCCTTGCGTGTGCTCGGGATAGGTGTTTTGTATAAATGTTTCGCCGTATTATTAAGTATTCTCCTTTAGTTTTTTTCTCTATCTAGAAGTGGAATAGAATAACCCGGTTGAAGGGTAATGATCATACGTCTGTAATGCATTGTATGGCCCAGAATAGGTCCTATTCTTCTACCTTTTCCAGGTAGTCGATGGCTATTCACAGCTACCACCTTAACACCAAAGAAGAGTTCGACCCAATGCTTTATTTCTGTCTTAGTGAATCCCGATTCGACATTAAAAGTATATTGATTCTTTCCCAATAAACGAAGACTTTTTTCTGTAAATACTGCGTATTTGATTCCATCCATAAATCGACTTTCCCTCCTATGCTCTGAGTTCCAGTATCGATAAGAATTCGAGTTCTTATTGTTCTTATGTTATGGTATGAATATACCATACCAATTCGTTATGTATGGATGATGGATGAGATTCCATGGATAGAGAGCCAGTTCCAATAGACTTATGGAATGTTCCCGTTCGTGTGCATCCAGCAGGAATTGAACCCGCAAATTTACCAATTATGAGTTGGGCGCTTTAACCATTCAGCCATGGATGCTTAACAGGGATCATCGTACATCGTAAATAACCAATTTTCATATAGAAAGACATATCATAGAAAAATGAAATCGAAAATATTCCGAGATGGCAAATATTCGGAGATGACTATGAAAACACCTCTC
>NW_028260368.1:12372582-12377582 GCF_056163025.1 Triticum urartu | reverse complement strand
CTTCTGATTTTCTTGTTTCTATCTACTAGACGCCGTAGAGAATTGAGAATTTTCATGTCTTTCAATTCTCGTACTCGTAATTGGAAAGTTATGGAAGGAGACCCATCATTTTGCAATGAAAACAACATATAAAACTCTGGACAATTTCGAAATCAGGCCAAGCGTCTTAATACATATGCAAAAAAATTCATTATTGGCCCACCATTGATTAGAAGATTTAGCTTGTATGAATCGCTATTGGTTTGATACGAATAATGACAATCGTTTCAGTATGTTAAGGATACAGATGTATCCACAATTCATTTAGAGTTACTTAATAGTCTATTTCTTATACCATATCTCTATCCCGTGAAATTCTCGAGCCAAAAGATGGATGCATATGCTGTGTTTCATTTTGCTAAATGATATCAATTAAATGGTGTATCAATTCCATAAATTGCATATAGCAATAAATAAATCAGCAAAATTCTTTCTAATATTTTAGATAGAAGAAACATTTCTTCTATCTAAAATATTAGAAAGAATGTACCCTTCTATCCAAATCCAATTTGCATCGATAAAATAAATCCAAATTCCAGTAGTAGATGAATAATTGCAAATTTGTGTGTGTACGAGATTAGAATAACTTCAAAATAACTGACATAATTTTGTATTTTTCCTGATCAGAAAAATACATGAAAAAGAAAGGAGGTAGAAAAATTTTTGGATTTATGGTTAAAGAAGAAAAAGAAGAAAACAGGGGTTCTGTTGAATTTCAAGTATTCAGTTTCACCAATAAGATACGGAGACTTGCTTCACATTTGGAATTACACAAAAAAGATTTTTCATCGGAAAGAGGTCTACGAAGACTTTTGGGAAAACGTCGACGTTTGCTGGCTTATTTGGCAAAGAAAAATAGAGTACGTTATAAGAAATTAATCGGTCAGTTGAATATTCGGGAGCAGTAATTTAATCGTTCAAATTTTTTTCTTGTTTTATTATTTTTTTAGTAGTCTTATAGTAGTCTTAGATTTTTCATTTTGATGAGCCTCGCTTTGAGGAATTCATGGAATAATCCATTTTCATGGAATAATGAATTAAGGAAGAAAGGATATGAGTCTACCGCTTACAAGAAAAGATCTCATGATAGTCAATATGGGCCCTCAACACCCATCAATGCATGGTGTTCTTCGACTGATCGTTACTCTCGATGGTGAGGATGTTATTGATTGTGAACCCATATTAGGGTATTTACACAGAGGAATGGAAAAAATCGCGGAAAACCGAACTATTATACAATACTTACCTTATGTAACAAGGATATAGAGAGATTGTAGAAAGGGGATAGGATAGTTATTTTTGCAAGAGACTTGTTGTAAATTCCTTAACTTAAGAAAGAAAAAAGAATAAAAACACAGATACATAACATAAAAAAAAGAATAAATAAGACGAGATTCGACCTCCCCCTACATATTTAATTTCCTCTCCTATACAAAAACTAGCAAGACCCACTCCATTGGTAATTCCATCAATAACACCCTTATCAAAAAACTCCGTGAGTTCGGTTAACCCTCTTATACCGAGGGTAAAGACCCTAGTATAGAAAATATCTATATAACCACGATTATATGACCAACTGTATATATTTTTTTTTACTTGATCTAAAAATTCTTTTTTAGGATTTCCTTTGTAAAAAGAGTTTATTAAATCCAAATTCTGAAAAAAAGAATAAGCGGATCCATAGAAGATATATGCTATGAATAAACCAAAGATAGCTAGACTTACAGAAGAAATTGCATTAGTAATAAATTCATATGAATTTACAAAAGAATTAGAACTTTCCTGGGTAAAGTTTATTGAGGGAGTTAACCACTTTGATAATATGGTTAACTCTGCTATTCCATTACCAATTCCTCCATTATCAAAAGAGATTCCTATGAATCCAA
This sequence comes from Triticum urartu, assembly GCF_056163025.1. Taxonomy (NCBI): domain Eukaryota; kingdom Viridiplantae; phylum Streptophyta; class Magnoliopsida; order Poales; family Poaceae; genus Triticum; species Triticum urartu. Next base: position 12,375,657 of record NW_028260368.1, on the reverse strand, counting down.
TGAACAAAGTGAAAAGTAGTAATATAAGAAGAGGAAATAACATAGTATTTCCCGTTTCATGCGGATAGGCAAAAGTTTTTTTAGCCCCAAAAGACGTAGTAAAGGATCCTATCCTATTTCTTGTATTACCTTGAATTTTTGGTATATTTTGTGAAAAAAAGAAACTCCACTCTTCGTTGTTGATAAAACGAAATCCCTATTCACTCCTTTGGGTATCCTTTTTCCCCATAAGGATATTGAATACAAGGAACTCTCTTTAGTGCTACTGTAATTTTGAAAATGAACACGCAAATACCCATCAAATGTAAGTAAATATATCCGAAACATATAAAAGGCAGTTAATCCTGCAGTAAAGGAGGCTATTATTCCAAAAAGGGGCGAATACAACCAACTATTACTAAGGATTTCATCTTTGGACCAGAAGCAAGCAAGAGGTGGAATACCACAAAGAGAAAGTGTACCCCATAAAAAAGTAGTTCTTGTGATTGGAATGTATTTTCTTAAACCGCCCATAAGAACCATATTTTGACTTTTATCTGGTGAATATCCAACAAGAGGTTCCATTGAATGAATAACGGATCCGGATCCCAAGAACAATAAAGCTTTTGAATAAGCATGAGTGATCAAATGGAATAAAGCAGCTTGATAAGAACCTATACCTAGAGCTAACATCATATAACCCAATTGAGACATTGTAGAATAGGCTAAGCTTCTTTTAATATCTCTCTGAGCAAGAGCTAAAGTAGCTCCTAAGAATAGTGTTATTGTACCTACTAAAGAAATAAAACTCATTATCAAAGGTAAAGATATGAAAAGAGGAAGAAGTCGAGCTAGAAGAAAAATTCCCGCAGCAACCATAGTTGCTGCGTGTATAAGAGCCGAAATAGGAGTGGGCCCTTCCATAGCATCGGGTAACCATACGTGAAGAGGGAATTGTGCGGATTTCGCAACTGCACCAAGGAATAATAAAAAAGCACACAAAGTAGTAAGTAAAGAGTTAATTCCATTATTAGGAATCCAGTTATTAGCTATTTTGAACAAATCCCTAAACTCTAAACTACCTGTTATCCAAAAAAAACCTAAAATTCCTAATAATAGACCAAAATCCCCTACACGATTAGTTACAAAAGCTTTTTGACAAGCACTCGCTGCGATTGGTCGTGTAACCAAAAGCCTATCAATAAATAAGAACACATTCCCACGAGTTCCCAAAAAAAATAAATTTGTATCAAATTGGAGCTAGTAACCAATCCCAACATGGAAGTATTGAAAAAACTTATATAAACAAAAAATCTCAAATATCCTTCATCGTGAGACATATAACCATCACTATAAATAAGAACCAGGATTCCTACAGTAGTAATTAGTATTAACATAATAGAAGTAAGTGGGTCAATCAAGTATCCAAATTCTAAAGAAAAATCATTATTGACGGTCCAAGACCATAGATATTGATAGATCGAACTTCCATTTATTTGTTGAATAGACAGTTGAACTGAGAATACCATAGCTATACTTAAGAGTAAAACACTAGGAAAAGCCCATATGCGACGAAGATTTTTTGTTGCTGTCGGAATAAGAATAAGGCCAAATCCCATTGACATAATAACTGGAAGTGGGAGAAGAGGGATTACCCATGCATATTGATATGTATGTTCCATAAGAAAAGAAATTGCAATTTTTACTTCAATTTTTACTTCAATTTTTCTATAAAATTGTTTCCGATTCACCAAACCAATTCTTATCTCTTTCTGAAAGAATAAATAAAAAGAATAAGAAAAAATACTGAAATTCTTAATTTTTCCAAAATTTATCTCATTGAAATAATTAAAAAATTAAGAATGGGTTTAGTTGGTTAAATTAAAAAAGTTAATAAAATAACTAGGTAACGAAGTTATTTTATTAACTAAATAAAGATATTTATAAAAATAAAAAAAAAAAAGTGGAATCATTTTACTTTCTATTCATAATTCATTTTTATATTTCTTTAAAACAAAGATGAAACAGCTCTCTTGTTCCATAATTAACTGATTGAGTGAATTCCAATGAAAACCTATGTTTATAAGAAATTATCGAATAGTCCTTACTTCATATAGAACTAAAATTCTAATGACTATAAATTACCTAAGTTTTAGAATGTCTTGTTTAAGAGACTCAGTATTTTTTGTTTTGATTGGAATTCCTTTCCTTTATGGAATACCATTCTGAACTTAATTAACTATTTTCATTTTCCCTTCTTTTTATCCCCCCGTCTTATCTTATATGGGGGATAGGCTTCCATACCATATATCTATATATGGAGTATACTTGATATATAAATAGATATAAATAGATTTAAATGAGAAACCCTTCTATATATTCTATATTATTAAAAAAAAAGTATAAAATATATAAAGAAAAAATGTTAAAAAATTCTTGTTGTCTTATCCGCATTAGACAAAATGAAGTAAAAAATAATTCAAAATTTAAGTATCTTTCAGTATCTAAGTATAAATACTAATAAAAAGAAGAAAGAAGGATTGATTTGCAGCATAGATGTCTTTCACATACAACTAGAAAAAAGTAATTTCCTTTTTGAATGGCAGTTCCAAAAAAACGTACTTCAATGTCAAAAAAGCGTATTCGTAAAAATATTTGGAAGAAAAAGACTTATTTTTCCATAGTACAATCTTATTCTTTAGTAAAATCAAGATCATTTTCGAGCGGTAATGAGCATCCAAAACCAAAGGGTTTTTCTGGGCAACAAACAAATAATAAGATTTTGGAATAATATGAATTGACTTATCAAAAAAGAATTCCAATTATTTAATAATTTGGATTCTTCTTTGAATGTACTTTTATGTGTCGAATTACTCGGTACAATATTCTTAGAACAAAAAACCCCTCTTATCTTATATATACAAGAAAAAAAAAGTTTTGTTTGGTATACTGTGTGCTAAGTATTCTTTTCCTATCAATGAACTTTTCATAATTTTCCTAATAGAATCCTCATATTCTATTAGGAAAATTATGAAAAGTGGAGTATTCTTACAATAGGACTTACAACTTCCACCTATCTTCTCCAAAATCATAAGG
>NW_028260368.1:12302319-12345996 GCF_056163025.1 Triticum urartu | reverse complement strand
CCGAGGGGGAACATGTCAAGTATCCGCCTGGGATCATGTTTTCTTAGGTTTATTCTGGATGTACAATGCAATTTCGGTAGTCATTTTCCATTTCAGTTGGAAAATGCAGTCGGATGTTTGGGGTACTATAAGTGATCAAGGGGTGGTAACTCATATTACAGGGGGAAACTTTGCACAGAGTTCCATTACGATTAATGGGTGGCTTCGAGATTTCTTGTGGGCACAGGCATCGCAAGTCATTCAGTCTTATGGTTCTTCATTATCTGCATATGGTCTTTTTTTCTTAGGTGCTCATTTTGTCTGGGCCTTCAGTTTAATGTTTTTATTCAGCGGCCGTGGTTATTGGCAAGAACTCATTGAATCTATCGTTTGGGCTCATAACAAATTAAAAGTTGCTCCTGCTACTCAGCCTAGAGCCTTGAGCATTATACAAGGACGCGCTGTAGGAGTAACCCATTACCTTCTGGGTGGAATTGCCACGACATGGGCATTCTTCTTAGCGAGAATTATTGCAGTAGGATAGTGGCTAGGAGGATTTGAAAGGCATTATGGAATTAAGATTTCCCAGGTTTAGCCAAGGCTTAGCTCAGGACCCCACTACTCGTCGTATTTGGTTTGGTATTGCTACCGCACATGATTTCGAAAGTCATGATGATATTACTGAAGAACGTCTTTATCAGAACATTTTTGCTTCTCACTTTGGGCAATTAGCAATAATCTTTCTATGGACGTCCGGAAATCTGTTTCATGTAGCTTGGCAAGGAAATTTTGAATCATGGATACAGGATCCTTTACACGTAAGACCTATTGCTCATGCGATTTGGGATCCTCATTTTGGTCAACCCGCTGTGGAAGCCTTTACTCGAGGAGGTGCTGCTGGTCCAGTGAATATTGCTTATTCTGGAGTTTATCAGTGGTGGTATACAATAGGATTACGCACCAATGAGGATCTTTATACTGGAGCTCTTTTTCTATTATTTCTTTCTACGCTGTCCTTAATAGCGGGTTGGTTACATCTACAACCCAAATGGAAACCAAGCCTTTCGTGGTTCAAAAACGCGGAATCTCGTCTCAATCATCATTTGTCAGGACTTTTCGGGGTAAGTTCTTTGGCTTGGACAGGACATTTAGTTCATGTTGCTATTCCCGCATCCAGGGGGGAGTACGTTCGATGGAATAATTTCTTAGATGTATTACCCTATCCCCAGGGGTTGGGACCCCTTTTGACGGGTCAATGGAATCTTTATGCCCAAAACCCTGATTCGAGTAATCATTTATTTGGTACCGCTCAAGGAGCGGGAACTGCCATTCTAACTCTTCTTGGGGGATTCCATCCACAAACACAAAGTTTGTGGCTGACCGATATGGCTCACCATCATTTAGCTATTGCATTTATTTTTCTCATTGCCGGTCACATGTATCGAACTAACTTCGGAATTGGGCACAGTATTAAAGATCTTTTAGAAGCGCATACTCCTCCGGGGGGTCGATTAGGGCGTGGGCATAAGGGCCTTTATGACACAATCAACAATTCGATTCATTTTCAGTTAGGTCTTGCTCTAGCTTCTTTAGGGGTTATTACTTCCTTAGTAGCTCAACATATGTACTCTTTACCTCCTTATGCATTCATAGCACAAGACTTTACTACTCAAGCTGCTTTATATACTCATCACCAATATATTGCAGGGTTCATCATGACAGGGGCTTTTGCTCATGGAGCTATTTTTTTCATTAGGGATTACAATCCGGAACAGAATGAGGATAATGTATTGGCAAGAATGTTAGACCATAAAGAAGCTATCATATCTCATTTAAGTTGGGCTAGCCTCTTTCTAGGATTCCATACCTTGGGCCTTTATGTTCATAACGACGTCATGCTTGCTTTTGGTACTCCAGAAAAGCAAATCTTGATCGAACCTATATTTGCCCAATGGATACAATCTGCTCATGGCAAGACGACATATGGGTTCGATATACTCTTATCTTCAACGAATGGCCCCGCTTTCAATGCGGGTCGAAGCCTATGGTTGCCCGGATGGTTGAATGCTGTTAATGAGAATAGTAATTCGCTTTTCTTAACAATAGGACCTGGGGATTTCTTGGTTCATCATGCTATTGCTCTAGGTTTGCATACAACTACATTGATTTTAGTAAAGGGCGCTTTAGATGCACGCGGTTCCAAATTAATGCCAGATAAAAAGGATTTTGGATATAGTTTTCCTTGTGACGGCCCAGGGCGCGGCGGTACTTGTGATATTTCTGCTTGGGACGCATTTTATTTGGCAGTTTTCTGGATGTTAAATACCATTGGGTGGGTTACTTTTTATTGGCATTGGAAACATATCACATTATGGCAGGGCAACGTTTCACAATTTAATGAATCCTCCACTTATTTGATGGGATGGTTAAGAGATTACCTATGGTTAAACTCTTCACAACTTATCAATGGATATAATCCTTTTGGGATGAATAGTTTATCGGTATGGGCGTGGATGTTCTTATTTGGACATCTTGTTTGGGCTACTGGATTTATGTTCTTAATTTCCTGGCGGGGGTATTGGCAGGAATTAATTGAGACTTTAGCATGGGCTCATGAACGCACACCTTTAGCTAATTTAATTCGCTGGAGAGATAAGCCCGTGGCTCTTTCCATTGTGCAAGCAAGATTGGTTGGATTAGCTCACTTTTCCGTGGGTTATATATTCACTTATGCAGCTTTCTTGATTGCCTCAACATCAGGCAAGTTTGGTTAATTTAGTTTGTTTTTTTGTACTGTATCAGCACCTAGTTCATTACTCTTGATAGAGAGGGAGGATCTGCCTTTTTAGATTTCTTTTTCTATTTATTTTTCCATCTAGGATTAGAACCGTATACTTGGTAATAATAGCAACGACACATTATGGCAAAAAAAAGTTTGATTCAGAGGGAGAAGAAGCGGCAGAAATTAGAACAGAAATATCATTTGATTCGTCAATCTTTAAAAAAAAAGATAAGAAGCAAAGTTTCTCCCTTGAGTTTGAGTGAAAAAACGAAAATGCGAGAAAAATTGCAATCCCTACCGCGTAATAGTGCACCTACACGCCTTCATCGACGTTGTTTTTTGACCGGAAGACCTAGAGCTAACTATCGACATTTTGGGCTATCCGGACACGTACTTCGAGAAATGGTTTATGAATGTTTGTTACCGGGTGCAACAAGATCCAGTTGGTAAGGATAAAATACCCTTTCGTATTTGTATGGATTTCTGGAATTGATAATCATAGAGGAGCCCTCTTTACCATTCTGTATAAATGGACTATTCTATTTGTATAGATATTGGTAGAGGGGCGTATCCAACCCTCTTTTATCCACTAGTTACCCCTCTTTAGTTTAAGAGTATAGAGCAGTTTGGTAGCTCATAAGGCTCATAACCTTGGGGTTGCGGGTTCGATTCCCACTACCGCCTCCATACTCCTTCTTTATGATATATGCATGATATAATATATACATCATGCATTTGTATCTGGATTTTTTGATTTCCTAAAAGAGTTTTGGTCTAACAGTTTTTTCTCGGAAGAAGCAAAAAAATAAAAGAAAGAATAAAATATGAAAGAAAAGCGTCCATTGTCTAATGGATAGGACAGAGGTCTTCTAAACCTTTGGTATAGGTTCAAATCCTATTGGACGCAATCTTATTTCTATCTATTCTTTAAATAACTATACTAAACTAAAAACAAAGAAAACTTTTTTGCATGATTCAAATGAAAAAGCTTTCTCAACGATTCCTATTCTACTAACAAGAGTAGACATGCAAAATTTATTTGTTACTGAAGAGAAAACCGTTCCAGCTGTTCCTGAATAGCTTCCTTCAAAAGGATTTCCGCTTGCTCGGTGAATGTCTTGCTAGAAGATATAATTTCTTGGAATTGAGGTTTAGTATCTTTTAGATGTTTACGTAACTCATCCAGAAATTTATTTACCTGTTCAATTTCTAACGAATCAAGATATCCTCTTGTTCCGGTATAAATAGTAGCTATCTGCTCTTCCACTGGGAGAGGATTTGCCTGGGATTGTTTAAGCAATTCCCTTAATCGTCGACCCCTTGCCAATTGATTCTGACTTGTTTTATCGAGAGCAGAGGCGAATTGTGCAAAGGCTTGTAACTCTGCGAATTGCGCTAGTTCCAATTTTGATTTGCCAGCTACTTGTTTCATGGCTTTAATTTGAGCCGCGGATCCTACTCTGGAAACAGAAATACCCACATTAATAGCGGGTCGAATTCCGGCATTGAATAGATCCGCAGATAAGAATATTTGTCCATCTGTAATGGAGATTACATTAGTAGGAATATAGGCGGAAACGTCTCCAGATTGAGTCTCAACTATTGGTAAAGCGGTCATACTTCCTTCGCCTAAAAGAGAATTTAATTTAGCGGCTCTTTCTAAAAGGCGTGAATGCAAATAAAAAACATCCCCTGGATAAGCCTCACGTCCGGGAGGTCTTCTTAATAGAAGGGACATTTGGCGATAAGCTTGTGCCTGTTTGGAGAGATCATCATAAATTATTAAAGTATGCCGTTCGCGGTACATAAAATACTCAGCCAGGGCTGCTCCCGTATAAGGAGCGAGGTATTGTAATGTAGCAGGTGAATCCGCCATTTCAGCTACTACAATAGTGTATTCCATGGCCCCCTCCTCATGGAAAGTAGTTACTACTTGAGCTACGGAGGATGCTCTTTGACCGATAGCTACATAAACACATATTACACCTTGCCCTTTTTGATTGAGAATTGTATCTGTGGCTACTGCTGTTTTGCCAGTCTGTCTGTCCCCAATAATTAACTCTCGCTGACCGCGCCCTATAGGGATCATCGAATCGATAGCAATAAGCCCTGTTTGAAGAGGTTCGTATACGGAACGCCTGGAAATTATACTTGGAGCAGGAGATTCAATTAAGCGAGATTCGGAAGCTATAATTTCGCCTTTCCCATCAATAGGTTTAGCCAGAGCATTTACAACACGACCCAAGTAAGCCTCACTCACGGGTATCTGAGCAATTCTTCCTGTTGCTTTTACAAAACTTCCCTCTTGTATCATCAACCCATCGCCCATTAATACAATCCCAACATTTTTGGATTCCAAATTCAGAGCAATACCCCTAGTACCTTCTGCAAATTCGACTAATTCACCTGACATTATTTCACCAAGACCTATAATACGAGCAATCCCATCCCCCACTTGAACTACGCGACCTATATTCTCAATCCCTACTTTCCTATTATATTGTTCAATACGTTCGCGGAGAATTTTATGAATTTCGTCGACTCGAAGGGTTGCCATTAGTGTTTCTTGACTCTTTTTTCGGAAGCAAGGGGAAAAATAATGCCTAAATTCTAAACGAAAGTAGAAGTTCAAGGCCTAATTAATTTAATTATTTCTTCCATTCCAGGGACCCGAGAATGCCAATATTAGCACGAATCGTACGGAAATGTAACTCGGTATTCAAACAACTATTCAGAGTTCCTAGAGCTCCTTGTACGGCCTGTTGGAAAACCCGCTGTCGGACCTGATTCATTGCCCTTTGTTTTTCAAAATAAAGGGTTTCGTTTTTAGACTTTTCCAATTGTTCCAAACTAATAGAAGTAGCATTAATCAAATTTGCTTTTTCTCGTTCTATCTCAGAGTATCCATTCATTCGATACTCATCCGCTTCTAGTTCGACTTTCTGTAATCGAATCCGAGCTTTTTCGAGTTGCTCAATGGTCCCTCTACGCAATTCTTCTGAATTTCGAATAGTACTCAAGATCCTCTGTTTTCGATTATCTAATAAATCTTTTAATGAAAGTAGATTATTTTGTAAGTTTACAACTTTTATGATCTCTTCCCGAACCAAACATGAATCTTTCGATTCATTTGGCTCTCACGCTCCTTTTTTTTTTTCTATAGCTATTTCCATATCTTTTTTTTAAGTAATGAGCCTATCCTCTATCTTCTTTTTTATGTTTATATTTCAATATACCGAAACCTATATAAGACTAGATAAATATTAAGAGGACTCTTCCGCCTAGATAAAAATATATCATGGTCAGCAAAGTTGTTTCTTTATTTTTATTTGCCCTCTAGTTAATAATTTCAATTTCATTAAGAAAAACTAACTAAATAAATGGAAAATGAAAATTAATAGAATTCTTTTTTATTTTTTTTTTCTTCAAATCCAAAAAATTTCTCTTTTTTATACATAGGTCGTCGATTCGGCATTGGTTAAAAAAGGGCAGGGTGCCCCCTTTTTTTTCTAGTAAATAGTTCAAACCATTTTATCGATATGAGTGTTCTATATCAGATAAATTTTACATTAGCTATTTCCCGTTTAAATTGGTACTAATACTAATATAGTTGTAGAAAGAGTACCTCTTTTTGCCTGGACTTCAAGCAGTTTAGCTTTAACCGTGTTAATGGTCTCACATTCTTGGTTTATAGAGAATCAAAGTTGATTTACCAATGAGTCGCGAAATGCTATGGTTCTTCCATATGATTTCTGAATTTATTCAGAAGTAATTCGTCGAGATCGTGCACCCTTTTCTTATTTATCCGAAAAATACTAAAAAATATTATAAAGTGCAGCCGGATAGATCCAATCTATTCTTGAAATAGACAACTCGCACACACTCCCTTTCCAAAAAAAATCAAAACACCAACCACTACAGTTAGATTTATTAGATTTGTTGCTAAAATATCGGTATTAAGCCCGAAACTGCCAGCGGATGGCCAGTGAGCTAAAAAAACGAAAGAATGGGTTACATTTTTCATATGCTCTCCTCTTATAGATAGGACGAACAAAGAACAAAGTTTTTCGATCACTTACTTCGCTCGCCCTTTTTTGATCGGTTTTTTTAATGCAAATAGATTCAATCTAGTAATTTCTTTTAGATTAAGTCTTACGTCTTGTTTGACCGGTGAAAGACTTCCTTTGTTGAAATGTTCTGTTCCCAAAATTCCTAAAATAAAAGGAAAAAACTTTCCACTTTCCTAAACTAAGGACGGGAAATAAGAAGGTGAGCATATCTTCTAAATTAATAATACTCAACTCAGCCCTTCCTAGAATGGGGTATTATCTGTCCCGATAAATAGATAATTCCAGGAGTAATAAATAGGAGTAAATTAAATAAAGTATTGATATAATTGGAATTGTGGAAGCAAATACCAATTTACTAAAAAAAGAAAAAAGTATCTAATCGAAATCGAAAGAATTTTTTTTTTAAGATTAAACAAAAGGGTTCGCAAATAAAAGCGCTAGTGCCACAACTAGTCCATAAATTGTTAAAGCTTCCATAAAAGCTAGACTAAGCAATAAAGTACCTCGTATTTTACCTTCTGCTTCTGGCTGTCTCGCAATACCTTCTACAGCTTGTCCTGCAGCAGTACCTTGACCAACTCCAGGTCCAATAGAAGCAAGCCCTACGGCCAATCCAGCAGCAATAACAGAAGCAGCAGCAATTAGTGGATTCATGGTGAGTAGTTCCTCGTGTCAAAAAAAAGAAATGGTTAAGGATACAATCAACCAATAAATTCTTACTTCTAAGCTCTATTGGGGAGAAGTAAAGTAACTAAAAAGTACAAATTGAAATCAAATTGAAATGATAATGTGAATTGTCCGAACTACATAGAAGGGAATTCCATATCCATATATCGGATTAGATAATGAATCTAACCTAGGAATATATAATATAATATCCTATATATATACATTTGTTTCTTCTATTTTGTTTGCATATTTTCTCATTTTCTATTGAATCGGATTCTAAAATCATTGCTTAAAGTGGAAACCTGCATAAAAGAGGACTCCACTTATAGACATTAAGGATATTATAGTATAGATCTAGCCTGACTCCACCCTCCTTAATGCATATATACTTTGAAAATTCCATAATATAGTCTATTCTATTCTCTCTCCTACAACTCTAGGCTATATATTCATACGCATTTCTAACTATTTTTTTGCAACCAAGCAGATTATCTGGAACCATGCATGAATTGAGCTAAGCTGCAAAAAAAAAAAATACTATTTCCAAAAAGAGTCAATTCAATGATGACCCTCCATGGATTCACCTATATAGGCTGCGGCTAATGTTGCAAAAATAAGAGCTTGAATACCGCTTGTAAATAATCCAAGAAACATGACCGGTATAGGGATTACTAAGGGGACTAAAGAAACAAGAACAACAACGACTAATTCATCCGCCAATATATTCCCGAAAAGTCGAAAGCTAAGCGATAATGGTTTTGTGAAATCTTCTAGGATGTTAATTGGTAAAAGGATTGGAGTTGGTTTAATATATTTCTCGAAATAGCTCAATCCTTTTTTGCTAAGACCAGCATAAAAATATGCCGCTGACGTGAGTAAAGCTAAAGCAACAGTAGTATTTATATCATTCGTGGGCGCTGCTAATTCCCCATGGGGTAACTCTATAATTTTCCAAGGTAAAAGAGCACCCGACCAATTCGAAACAAAAATAAAAAGGAACATAGTTCCAATAAAGGGAACCCAGGGACCATATTCTTCTCCAATCTGAGTTTTGCTCAAGTCTCGAATAAACTCAAGGACATATTCAAAAAAATTCTGACCGTCGGTCGGGATGGTTTGTGGATTCCGAACAGCTATGACAACTGAACCTAGCAAGATAGTAATTACGACCCAAGAAGTGATGAGTACTTGGGCATGAATTTGGAAACCTCCTATTTGCCAATAGAAGTGTTGGCCTACTTCTACACCCGATATATCGTATAACCCCTTGAGTGTTTTAATGGAACAAGGTATAATATTCATATTGTCCTCTGATAAAAATTGAACTTCAAAAAAGGAATTCTTTTGATTCAACCATCTCTTTCTCAACTCAGCAACTTGAAGTATTAATCTTATATTTAGGATACCAAGAAAGCACATCAGATCATAATATATATCAATACCCTCTAATATATATCAATATTCCCCTTCTTTTTTCTATGCAAAAAAAATTCTATGCAAAAAAAAAGATATAGTAAAGTAAGTGATTCCATAAATTTACGCAGTTGCCCAAGAATTCACTATATATTCTTAATCAACGATTTCTTATATAGAGAGAACGGCCCTCACAAATTGAAAATACTAATTTGTTAAGAATCAATCGAATTGAAGTCATAGTGTCATCGTTGGCTGGAATCGATATATTCGCGAGATCCGGGTCACAATTTGTATCGACTAAAGAAATAGTAGGAATCCCCAAAATGGCACATTCCCGAAGAGCTATATACTCTTTTTGCTGATCAAGGACGATCACAATGTCTGGCAATCTCGTCATATATTTGATCCCGCCGAGATACCTTTGCAAAGTAGATAATTTTCTCTTCAAGATTGCCACATCTCTTTTTGGGAGATGGTGGAATTTTCCCATTTTTTCTTCTGCTCTTAAGTCTCTAAATTGAGAAAGTCTAGTTTTCGTAATCGACCAATTCGTTAACATACCACTGAACCACTTTTTATTAACATAATGACAACGAGCCCTTATTGCAGCTGATGCTACTAAATCTGTTGCTCTTTTTTTGGTACCAACAATTAAGAAACTTTTTCCCTGACTTGCTGCATCAAAAACTAAATCACAAGCTTCTGATAAAAAACGAGCCGTTCTAGCGAGATTTATAATATGAGTACCTTTACGCTTTGCCGAAATGTAAGGGGCCATTTTAGGATTCCATTTCTTAATACCATGACCAAAATGAACTCCTGCTTCTATCATCTCTTTCAAATTAATGTTCCAATATCTTCTTGTCATTTTTTCCACACTTCCTTTTTTTTAATCCTACCATTCCATTACGGAATTTAGTTCTTTTTGAAGATTAAGAAAGATCCGAAATAGCTTGAAATAAATAATAATTGTTCCGAGAGAACCTTGTACTAAGATAAGAGTTGGCCATTGATACATGGTATAAACATAACCACCTTAATGAATTAACTGACTTGTTTTACTTATTAAAATAAAAATCTTAAAAATCTAAAATTTGACCTGTTAGTGTTCTAAGTTCAAAAGTCTAGTAAAGTAAAAAATATTTTTATGGGGGTTCTTATGTCTCATAAAAATTGTTTGTTACGTCAGAATCTGAAGAAACTAATTCTGTATGGAGAAACAAAAAATCTCTCATTTCCGACGCGAATAGATTTTTTTTTTTTATTTCGAAATAAAGGTTCTTGTCTTGTGGGGAACGATGCACAAATTTTTGGAATCCGGTACCAACAGGTATAATCCCCCCCAGAACTACGTTTTCTTTCAAGCCTTTCAACCAATCAATGCGACCTCGTAGGGCAGCTTTTGCTAAAACTCGAGCAGTTTCTTGAAAACTTGCTTCAGATATGAAACTTTGGGTATTCAGGGAAGCCCTTGTTATTCCCAATAAGATTGCCCGATAATAGATCGATTCATCCAAAGCTCGTCCTGCTCGTTCCGCTCGCAATAGTCCGATTAATTCCCCAGGCGAAAAAACATTAGACATTCCATCTTCGGAAACCCGCACTTTTGATGTTACTTGGCGTATAATAATCTCTATATGTCTATTATGGATCTGTACCCCTTGGGATCGATAAACCTTTTGGATTTTATTAACCAAAGAGATACGACTTTGGGCTATGGTTAGCTCAGCTCCAATCAAGAATCCCCAAGGGACCCCAAGAATTCTTGGTATACGCTCATTCCAATCCTCAATTCTCCTTTCGAGATTCGGGGATAATGAATCAATTGAACGCGCTTCAAAGATTTGTTCCACTTTTGGAAGACCTTGCGTTATGTCACTAGATCTCGATTTTTCATATATAAACGTAACTAACCTATCTCCCTTGTAAAGGATTTCTCCATAATGACCATTAACAGTTGCTCCTGTAGTGGCCAAATAAGGTTTAGCTGCTCTTATAACAAAGGAATTCATATTTACAATGAAAATTTGACCGGATTTTTTTATGTGCGATTTAAATAGACATACATTTTCACAAATAAATTGTCCAAGGTGAATTATTGCCAATGTCTCTTCCCAAGAATCATGATGGACAAAGTGACAATTCAAAAGGAATGGATCCAACATTATGTTACTATCGAAATTAGAAATCCTTTTATTTTCATCTATTAAAGAGTATTTAAGTTCTTGAAGTACTTGGAAGGTTTGTTTTAAATTGTCAACGAACAAATATTTTTTTAACAGGATTTTATTATGCGTTAGTAAATAGTAAGATGAAGAAAAATGCGATATACTAGCTACAATAGCGCCTAAGGGCCCAAAAATTTCTCGAATAGGAATTCTAGGATTCCATTCTTTTATCGCATTGGGATGTTTTGAATTCTTGAATAAACCAATTCGAGAACAGTTGGATGCCGACAAAATCATCAAAGAGTGGTATTCTTTATTTCGATTCAACAAAGTGCCAATAGCTTCTGGATGTTGGCTAAGTGATTCAATCTTCGCCTTGGAATAAAAAGAATTGATATTGGCGCGATCTAACCTATTATGGGGAATCGGTCCTGCACTTGTCCTACCATACCTTTTTCGTGTATACGAAATAGTGGACTTGACTAACTCAATTCTTAGGAAATCGCGAATAAGATCATTTGCTCTTACCTCAACAAGGGAAGCACCAGCCTTTTCTTTTTCTTCTTGTTCCCAATTCACTACTAAGCAAGTTCTAACAAATTGACTATTTGTGTGATAAATTCTTTGAGTTAACTTGCTATTTTCATGAGAAATAAAATTGACAAGTCGAATTTGGAGATTATTTTCTTCTTGCAAGAGATCCTGCGGGAAAAGTGTTGCTAAATTTCTTCCTTCGTCCATTTCATATGCCACTGTAGGGCGAACGGAAACAAAATACTTTTCCTTGCTCTTGAGAATTTTTTTCCGTTGAACATAGACCCAATTTTTCCTTTTTTTTGATTCCTTAGAATCTTTTTTTTGTCTTTCTGGCGGTATCAAACAGCCACCTAATATCTTATCCGCCTCTTCAGGAAAATGAATATCTCCGGAAAATATTTTGAGTTCCGTATGGCTTTTTTTTCTCTTCACTCGGACCAGTCCGCCTAGTCGACTTCTTGTATTTTTTGTGAGTTGTGTATTCACTCCAATAATACTATTGTCAAGTATCTTTAGGGATGAAGATCTCGGCAAGATATGAAGTTCTTGAAGAATGAAAAAAAACCGATCTACTTCTTTTTGGTATTTTAGACTAAATTCTTTTGTTCCTCGATGCTCAATCAAACCCTCTTTTTTTAAGATGGAATCTTCCTCTGGGCTCTCGTATTCGTCCTCTGAATCTTCTTCTGAGTCTTCCTCTAAAGTACCATATTTTTCCTCTGCGCTTTCCCCGGGGCTGCCATATTCGTCTTCTGAGTCTTCCTCTAGAGTTCCATATTCGTCCTCTTGGGTCCTATATTTGCTCTCTGGGCTCCCATATTCCTCTTCTGAGTCTTTCTCTAAAGTCCTATATTCGTTCTCTGGGTTCCCATATTCGTTTTCTGGGCTCCCATATTCGTCTTCTAGGGTTTCATATTCGTATTCGTCTTCTAGGATTCCATATTTAGATTCTTCTAGGGTTTCATATTCATATTCGTCCTCTCGGGTCCTGTATTCGTCTTCTAGGGTCTCATATTCCTCTTCTGAGTCTTCCGCTCGAGTCCTATATTCTTCTTCTAGGGTCCTATATCTAAATTTAACAATTCCTGAACCCTTTTTATCTTTTCTGTATCGGGGATCGTCAAAATAAGCAAAAATAGTATTTCTACGTAAAACACCCATAAGGGGGATTTCAATCGAAATCCCAAAACAGGATATTAGTTCTTTCTCTTGTTCTTGATGATATTGTAATGGAATGACGAACCTATTTCTTCGCTTTTTCGCCAACAAATCTGAATTATCTTGAAAAATAGAAGGATAGATAAAATTCCAATGGCCATTGGACATGATTCGATCCGACGTTGAATAATCAAGAATTTCCCTATCTTTTTTACCATAAGTATTCATTTGATCTTGATCCTTGTGGAGTGAAAAAGACGCTATACTGGATCTGCACATACTTACTGACAATATCCATAAATGGCTTGTTTTTGGTAATCGGCGAAGATTACCATATTGATATTCGGGCGCATGGTAAACATCAGTACTCCAGTGCATTTCGCCGTCTGATTCAGAATAAATATGCTTTTGTACCCTTTCTTTAAAATGTAAAGTGGACGTTCCGGCACGAATCTCCGCAATTACTTGTTCGGATTTTACATATTGATCATTTTGCACTAGAATCAAGCTTTTGAGGGAATATTCACACTATATAGAATATCTTGACTCTGAATAGTTACATGCAAGTCTATATAACATAGAAAAGCAGGCTGCCCATGACGGGTACGTGTGGGGTGAACCAAATTCTCATTGAATTTTATTTTTCCATTCGAAGGGGATCGTACAAGGTCGGCAGTACCCCCTGTGAATACTCCGCCAGTATGAAAAGTTCTTAATGTTAGTTGAGTCCCTGGCTCCCCAATTGATTGACCTGCAATAATACCTACGGCTTCTCCCAATTCGACCAGATCACTATGAGTAGGACTCCGGCCATAGCATAATTGACAGATCCAAGAAGTGCTTCGGCAAGTAAAGGGGGTTCTAATATATATTGGTTGTGCTCGAAATGGTTGTGCTCGAAAGGCAGTTATGAATCGATTGACTAATCCAATTCCAATATCTTGATTTCGCGCGGCAATGCATCGTGAACCGATATATATATCGTCTGCTAATACACGACCAATTAGTGTTTGGACAAAAAGTTTTTCCGTCATCCCATTTTGAGGACTTACAGAAATACCTCGGATAGTACCACAATCTCTTCTACGCACAATAATATGTTGAACTACTTCAACAAGTCTACGTGTAAGATATCCAGCATCTGCTGTTCGCACAGCAGTATCTACAACCCCTTTGCGGGCTCCATAGCAGGAAATTATATATTCTGTCAAAGAAAGTCCCTCGCGTAAATTGCTTTGAATAGGTAAATCAATCATTTGTCCTTGAGGGTCCGACATTAATCCTCTCATACCTACTAATTGGTGTACTTGAGATGCATTTCCTCTGGCTCCTGAAAAAGACATTAGATAGACTGGATTAGAAGGATCCGTTATCCGAAAATTTGAATTCATTTCTTGTTTCAAATATTCACTTGTCGCATACCATATCTCAACAGATTGGCGTAATTTTTCTACCGCGTGTACAGCCCCATAATAATAGTGTTTCTCCAAAAGAAAACTCTGTTGTTCCGCGTCTTGGACTAACCATCCCTTAGAGGGTATTGTTAAAAGATCCTCGATTCCTAACGAAATCGATGTAGTAGTGGCTTGATGGAAGCCCAGAGTCTTTAGTTGATCCAGTATATGGGATGTATATCCCATTCCAAAATGATCTATTAATCTGCTAATAAGTCGTTTCATACCAGTTCCGTCTATCTCTTTATTATGAAAGACCAGATTGGCCCGTTCCGCCATACATAAGCGTTCCGCCATACATAAGTACCCCCTTTTCGGCTGAGTAGGATTCGACAATTGCTTGAGTAGGATTCGACAATGGGCCTGAGTCAGTGATTCGAAAATTTAATTAACTTAATTGCCTCAATCTCAATCTGGATTCGCGTGGCAAATAATGATGATACTAGGGAAATCGGAATGCCCCCCGAAAGGGAGGGGCATCGCCGAATCTAACTTTCTTGTTTAGGTAGTGTATGAATAGGCCTGACTAAATCCTTGTATGGCTTCCTCTATTTCTCTATAAAAAGAAATATGACAAGAGTGGTTCGAATGTATATCGAACGAATTTCTTTTTTTCTATTTCCCATTAATAGATAGTGGGCATAAATCTCATGATAAGTCCCCAAAGATTCATATTGAACTTCAATCGGAACTTCTCTTGACCCAATGACGCGTTGATCCAGGTTCCATCGTAGCCACAAGGGACTATCTAAACTGATTAGTTTTTGTCTATAAGCTCCAGTGCATCATAAGAACTAGAAAAATGGGGTTCTTTATCTTTCCTATATTTAAAATTATTATTATTATTGTAATTTACTTTTAGATTTGGGTAGTTTCTGCAACTATTATATCTATTTGCACAAATACCTCGACGCTTCAATCGTTAATACATAAAGCCCGATAAGCATGTCTTGGGTTGGTACGCAAATAGGATCCCCAATAGCGGGAGATAAGAGATTCATATGAGAAAACATAAGTAAACGGGCTTCTGCCTGAGCTTCCAAGGATAAAGGTAGATGAACAGCCATTTGATCTCCATCAAAGTCCGCATTGAAACCCTTACACACTAATGGGTGTAAAGAAATAGTACGCCCCTCTACTAAAGTGGGTTGAAAGGCCTGTATGCCTAATCTATGCAGGGTAGGTGCTCTATTTAACAGTACAGGATGTCCCCGCATAACTTCTTGAAGTATTTCCCATACAATGGTTCTTTTTCCCAATTTTCCTTTTTGCAATCCTTACATTAGAAGTGGCGCGTTTCGTGATTAAATCGCGAATTACAAATAGCTGAAAAAGCTTTATTGCTATCTCTAGAGGTAATCCACATTGATGTAATGAAAGCGAAGGACCACAACAATGACAGAACGCCCGAGTAATCGACCCGTTTCCCAAGCAGAGTCCTCGCGAACCTTCCCTCTTTACCTTCAATTACATCTGAAAGTGATTTTGTATACTTTATTGTGACCATCCCTCGTCGGTTGCCCGCGGGACCCACTATCAAGAAGTGTATCCACGGCTTCTTGTACCAATTTTTCCTGGCACATTACTAAATCTGCTGGCGCTAATTCACTTCTTTTTAATAGCTAGGCAAGATTGTTGTTCCGACGGATAACTCTCTTATAAAGTTCATTAATGTCTGAAGTCACTACTTTATCTCCAGACCTATAAACAATAGGTCTCAATTCGGGAGGAAGAACCGGTAATAAGCACAAAACCATCCATTCTGGTTCTACATTTGTTTGAATAAAATGTTTCGCCAATTGCATGCGTCTAATCAAAAAACTTTTCTTATTCGTCTTTTTCTATCTTCCCACTCATCTCCACTATAACCCCTCGTCTTCTAATTCCTTCCATTCGACCAAAGAATTCTCTATAATAATTCGCAAATCCAAATCTGCTAATTGTTCTCTAATAGCACCTGCTCCTGTCGCAATTTCCCGATTTCGAAATGTTGCAAAGCCTGGGGGTAGAAAAAAAGGGAGAAATGCTGTGGTTACAGGATGCAATTTCCTCTTCGAATAAACCTCGTAATCGTAAAAAAGTGGGTTTTTTAGTGCTGGGCCTAGCAAAAGAGAAATCGCCGTATACTAGGCCCTCCAACTTCTTAAGAGGTTTATCTAAAAGATTCGCGATATAACTAGGAAGACCTTTCAAATACCACACATGAGTCACGGGACATGCGAGTTTGATGTATCCCATTTGATATCTTCGTATCCGAGAATCCACAAATTCGACCCCGCATTTTTGGCAAAATCTTTCGTCTTCGTTTTCAGCTCCGCACGCTCGAGAATTGCCACAAGCGCAATCCCGCTTTTTATGGGTCCAAAGATTCTTTCGCAAAACAATCCATCTTTTTCTGGTTTATCGGTTTTATAATGAAAAGTAGAGGCCTTGTGACTTCGCCAACGACTTCTCCATTAGGTAGGTTTTTGTTAGCCCAAGCCTTTATTTGTTGAGGGGAAACGAGTCCAATTTGAAGTTGTTGATGTTTATATTGGTCAATCATAAAATAGAAATAAGAAAAGAATTATATTTATTCGATCAAACTTCCTCCCTATTAACCTGGAAGTTCTTTTCAGATACAAGGAAATGATTCAGTTCTAGAGCCAAAGATCGTAGTTCTCGAACGAGCACTCGAAAAGATTCTGGAGGATCCTCATGATTAGGTATTCTTTTTCCCCAGATCGTAGCATTAAGTATTTCTTGGCGAGCTATAAGATGGTCAGATTTATAAGTAAGTATCTCTTGTAAAATATGAGCAACACCAAATCCTTCTAAAGCCCAAACTTCCATTTCTCCTACTCGTTGTCCCCCTTGCTTGGCTCTTCCTCTAACCGGTTGTTGTGTAACAAGTGAGTAGGGCCCCAGTAGAACGCCATGAATTTTCTCATCAACTTGATGAATTAATTTTAAGATATAGGACTTCCCTATTAGAACAGGTTGCTCAAAGGGGTCGCCTGTTCTTCCATCAAATATTCTGCTTTTTCCGGGTACTCGGGTTCAAATACCCATGGATTTTTTGTTTCTTTACTGGCTTCATATAATTCTGAAAACACAAGTTTTCTTGAAGCCTCTTGCTCATATCTCTCATCAAAGGGTGCTATTCTATAATGTTTCTTTAGCAGATCCCTCGCTAATCCGAGCGAGCTTTCAAATATTTGTCCCACATTCATTCGGGAGGGTACTCCTAAGGGATTGAAGACCATATCAACGGGTGTTCATCTTGCAAATAGGGCATATCTTGCCTAGGCAAAATTTGGAAATGATCCCTTTATTCCATGTCTTCCGGCTACTTTATCCCCAACTTTGATTTCACGTTTCTGTAAAATATATACACGAACCATTATGTCGAGCGGGTCCCTTTGGATCCATTTCACATCGATAACGCGCCCTCTTCCACCTATAGGTAATTTCAGAGAAGTTTCTTTTGAAGTGGAAACCTCAAGGCCAAATATGGCCCGTAATAATCCAGCTTCCGCGATATAAGATGATTCGCTCGCTATCTGAGGCGTTAATTTACCTACTAAAATATCACCAGTTTCTACCCAGGATCCCAACCTAACAACTCCATTTCTGTCCAAATTGCGGAGTAAATGTTCTTCTAGATGTGGTATTTCTTTAGTGATTTTTTCAGCGGAGCCCCTGGCTTGTCGTATCCGTCTGAATTTCATATTTCGGATGTGAAAAGAGGTAATAAATATCTTCATATACCAACGTTCGCTAATTAGTACTGCGTCTTCAAATTGTAACCTTCCCATGGCATATAAGCTACTAATACGTTTTTTCCTAAAGCAAGTTCGCCCCCAATTGTAGCAGCTCCTTCTGCTAAAATTTGTCCTTTTTAATGGATTTACCCCGTGGAACCCGGGTTTTTGGTGCATACAAGTATTTTTGTTAGAGCGACGGTGGTTAACTAAAGGAATACTTATAGTCTTCCCACTACTTGATAAAAGTATCTTATGACTATCAGTAGAAATGATCTTTCCCTCGCGTTCGGCTATAATGGAAACCCTCGAATCTAGAGCTGTTGGCTTTCCAATCCAGTTCCAACAATGCATTTCTCGGACCGAGAAAGCGGAACTGCTTGGCGCTGCATATTAGAACTCATTAAAGCCCGATTCGCATCATTGTGCTCAATAAAAGGAATTGAGAGAACCCCCAATAGAAAATATTGGAAAGGAAAAATACTTCTAACATGAATCTGTTCCCATGCAATAGTCAAGAATTCTTGGACGGTATCTAGCCGGAACAACCTGTTCTTCCTGAATACCTTGATTCAAGGACAAAGAATTTCCTGCTGCTATCATATAATATTCATCTCTATTTGGTGATAGATAAACCACCTGTCTCTCTTTTTTTTCTTTTGCTTTCTCAGCAGATATTTCATAAAACGGACTCTCTATGGATCCCACAAGTGATCAATTCTCGCATGAATTGTTAAGGATCCAGTAAGTCCAACATTGATTCCTTCAGACGTGTCAATTGGACAAATTACGCCCATAGTGACTCGGATGAATATCTCGGCTCCGAAAACTTGCGGTTCTCCCGTCAACCCTCCAGGACCTAAACAACTCACTTTTCGCCCATGAACAGTTTGTGTCAATGGATTCGTTTGATCAAAAACTTGAGATAACGGGTATGTGCCAAAAAAAGGTCTCATAAGTAGTTATTAATAAAATTGAAGTTGAAGTTGGAGCTTACCAAAGTTTGGGGAGTCGGTTTCGATTGACGTATGAATACTCTACGAATAGTTTTTTGAACTGCATGTTGTAAACGACCAAGAGCCAATCCGAATTGATCTTGTAACAGATCCGCACCGAACGAATACGTATATTTTCAAGTGATTCATATCGTCCATCGTCAAGTATACCCGTTCCAAATTTCATTCAATCAAATGATCCGTAGCGGCCAATACATCTCGTGGTAACAAGAATGTATTGTTCTGAGGAATATCAAGATTAAGTCTCCGGATTCATATTTCGTCGACCAATCCTTCCTAATTCACATTTTTGTTGAAAAAATTTCTTTTGTAATTCCTCGCATAAGGACTCCGAAAATACCAGGTCCCCACCTACACAAGCAAATTGTTGATAAAACTCCAAAATAGCTTTTTCTTTTGACTCAATCCTCTTCTTCTCTTTAGCATTCGGGAAAGACAAGAAAATTTCAGGGTAGGAAACATTATCCAGAATTTCTCTTAGATTCGAACCCATAGCTGATGATAGAAACTAGAATAGATATCTTTTGTTTTCTACTCACGCGAGCCCATATCCTTTCTTTTTTATCAATTGCTAATTCCGATCTCCCCCCCCAATCTGATATTATAGTGCCAGTGTAGATAGAAATTCCCTTATGATCTAATTCCGAGCGGTAGTAAATACCAGGACTTAGCAATATTTGATTGATCACAATTCGGTATATTCCATTTATAATAAGGTTCCTAAGGAATTCATTATAGGAATGTTTCCGATAGAAATGGTTTGCTTTTGCACATCGAAACCAAAAATTAATCTCGCAGATACATATAATTCGGAAGAATAGGTGAGTGATTCATACACAGCATCTCTTTCTTTTATCGAGGGTTCTAGCAGTTGATATCCTTTCGCAAATAATTGAAATGCAATTTCGTGATCTGGATCTTTAATTGTTGGAAACTTGTCAAGTTCTTCTGCAAGGCTTGATTAATGAACCTACAAAATCCCTCGAATTGATCTGACTAAATCCGGGTATTGTGGACATTCCCTCGTTTCCATTCCGGAGCATCTTAATCTAAGTTTCCTGTTTATCAAAGAAAAATTCCATTATCAGCTACTCTTCATCAATCCCTATGGATCGATCTAGCAATCATGGAATCTATATTCTGTTTACTGAATCACATGAAATTCTAGGGAACTCCACATACGTATTTCATATATGTATTTCATACATATGAATAGAGACCATTTGGACGAAAGTTCGAGTTTGCCAGGGTACAAATGAAATGAAAATGAATTGATAAAACATTCCTACAAAAAAAATTCTGCCACTTATACTTTATGTTATGATATTCTAATCAGATTGGATGGCAAAGATTTCTCATTTTATCTCCTTTCTATGAATGTAATAAAGCCGTAATATAATATACTAGAAAGTTTGACTTTACTTCGATTTAGAATAGCGTGCTTACTTTAATTTCTCAAAATAATTTGAGGGTTCTTTTTTATTTCGGATCGGAGTAGTATAATTGCTAGAAATTCAGTATTTCATTGTGGAATTCTAAAATAAAGTAAGTCCCTTTTTTAAGTACATGCCAATCTAGTTATCCACCTCTCCCCATATCCATGCTTTTCTTTTATCGTAATTTCACTTGGGTACGCCAAGATAGTCAGGTTATACTCTATATCAGAGCAAATTTCCTTTTTTTATTCAAGATATTTAATTTAATACTTTGAAAAATTAAAGCATGATTCCCATTAGAGATATGTACATAAAGGGGATCTTTGGATAATAATGCTGTTCGGACCTAAAGTTTACCTATACACGGATTAAGCATAAAGCCATAATATTTTATTATGCCATTGAAGGGGGGGGAGATAATACCGATTTAAGAGTAGTTCACTACTGCATAAAAAAAAGAGAATTCTAGTTAACGGTTCCAATTTATTCTGAATTTTGCAGCCTGTGAATAGAAATCCACTTTTTCTTCTTTTTCATCTCAATAGAAAGAAATGGGAAGTTTTATTGTGTTAACAATGTATGTTTTAAGATAGAATCTATCGATGGAGAATAATAGAAACTGGATCAAAAAAAGCAGGAATAGATTTTTTGAAAAAGATTGGAAAAAAGTAAGTAGAATTATATTCAAAATAAAAGGGGCTTTTCGTAAGAAAACGTGGATGAATACTTGCTGTTTTCTAGATTTTTGATCGGATTTTTGGCGGCATGGCCAAGGGCGGTAAGGCAGGGACTGCAAATCCTTTATCCCCAGTTCAAATCTGGGTGCCGCCTGATCAATAAAATACTTAGGTTTTTTTTATATAGTGCTGATCGAATTCGATAAATTTTTACTTCGCATAAGTTCGGGCAAGAGAGTAACTGGGCCTGCCGATACTGGGGTTTAGAGAAACCATACCTAGTTCTATCCTCAAACTAGGGTTAGGGTTTGTTTTGACGGTAGTGGCCAAAATGGTTATCAATAGGGGTGAGGTAGTTGTTTCCTTATTCTTTTATTATATGAATTTGAATTGGTTCTTAATTGAGATTCGATTTGATAATTTTAAAATACGAGGATAAGATGTCAGAAATCTTGGTATCCAAAGAAAGGTCCCTAAGGGGCATTCTTTTTTTTTTTCAATCTAAGATTCAAGAAGGACTCACGAAAGAATATCAAGACTTACTAATTATTATACATTTTTTTATCGTACATCTTATGTTACCTACATACACTAAAGTAAGGACTACTTAATTCTAACGAGAATCAGATTAAATAGGTCGATCAAAAATCAATTTAGGAGTTGTATTATGGATAAAATCTCTTCATTCTTTCATAGAATGATACAAAGCAAGGCTGCAGGGTTTAGGTCAAAAATAAACATTAGGTAAGGTAGGTATCCAATAAATATTTATCTATCGATAATTTTATGGTATATTCGGGCGTCCTTTGCTTAAAAAAAAAAAAAAGAGTAACAAAAGGAATAAAAAAATCTTCCTATTCCCGCTTCTTCTATTCAGGACATCATTCCCGTACTCTTTCTTTTTTAAGGAAAAAAGGGCTATAGTATCTCGTATTTTTAATGCTCTCTAATTCTACCAGAATTCCTATAAGAATTTGTTAGGAGTAAATTCCTTGAACTGATTGATCCATGGCCTTAGGGCGGAATCCCTTTTTGACTCTGTACCCTAGATTCCACTATGATTATTGATCAATAGTAGAATAATCCCTTCATAGAAATAGGAGACATAATTTAGATGGATATAGTAAGTCTCGCTTGGGCTGCTTTAATGGTAGTCTTTACATTTTCTCTTTCACTAGTAGTATGGGGAAGGAGTGGGACTCTAGGGATACTACTAATTGATTAAGTAATCAAATTTGTTGTATCAATTCTTTTCTTTAATGGATCATTTTGCATTAATCATTTTGTCAAACGTTATTCTTTAATCTTTTTCTTTAGTTTTGTTTCACTCCTGTAAGAAACTCTTGTATTGTAAGTTGTAATGTAAGAAAGAGCCATTATACCAATTCAGAATTTCTACTAGAAATGACGAATGGTTAAAAAAAGTTCTATACATAAGAAAATTAGACTTTCTTCCACGGAACTATTCACGGCATATCACACATTTTCCATTTCCTTTTACTTTTTACTATAGTCTATTCTTCATATTATTTTTTCTTTCCTTCCATGGATTCTTTGGTCAAGAATTGTCTTAGATTTTTTTATTTTGACCTGATTGAATTAAGTGGATGCAATGAAAAAAGAAATTGAATAGACTACTTAACTATTTCAATCTACTAATCTATTCTATGTAGATTCAAAGATAATATAATAGAAAGAATTCCTAAAGTGTCGTAGAAAAAAACTATATGTAGTTCTTTCTACCACACTTTAAGATTCCAACCAGATCCTTTCATTTAAGACTTGGATTTTTTTTATTTAATCCCTTTTAATTTCTTCAATGATTAATTGGAATTCCAATTAATTATTTTGGCTGACTGTTTTTACATAAATAATAAGTAAAAAAGAAGTAGGAACTAGAATGAACAGTGCAGTAGCAATAAATGCGAGAATATTGACTTCCATAACCTCTTTATTTTTTATTTTCACAATAACTCGGGATGTAATCCCATGGAGAGGAAAAAGGGGTATCTTGTAAATTCAAGGGTAGGGCTTGCATTCTGATAATACTGAATCAATTCAATATTATGAATATCGGATCTATCAAATCAATTCATGGATGAGAGGTTATATTTCACGGATGAGAGTTATATAGTATAACATAGGAGATCCTCTATCCACACTAAGACCAAAATGGGTTTTTTGATTGGATTAGGAATTCCCTCTTTTTTAATCCTTTTCTACTTTTCTTTCTATATCTCTAACCACGAGCTTTCTTAATCTTATACTTTCTTAATCTTATACAATTTCCCTTCCTTTTTCTTATAGTTATACATACAATTATGTATGTATTATATGACCAACTTTCACTTTCTATGGGTCACATAGACATCCAAATAAGCAGTAGAAGTGAGATGGGGAAAAGAGGTCTGAAATAAAAAGGGCATACGATTTATGTATGGATTCCGGTAAAATACCGGTACTCTATTCCATAAGAGTGGAATAGGAAATTAAGATGAGGATGGTATCATCATAAAGAAAGATAGAGTAATATAATATCCTAATTCTACTAATCCACATATCGTATGTGTGTCTTTCTTTATCGATTGGGAGTAGTGAAAAAAAATTCCTATATGCCCTCCCTCCCTCTTTAATGAGAGATGCAAAATAAAAAAGTGAAGTAAGGGTGCCCTGTGGGTATTTGATCTTGCTCCCTGCCCCTTTTTTTCATGGAAAAAGGAAATATCAATTTCTCCATTCATTGAACCCTAGTTCGGGACTGACGGGCTCGAACCCGCAGCTTCCGCCTTGACAGGGCGGTGCTCTGACCAATTGAACTACAAATCCCCGCGGGGTGTATGGCATACCCATTCTAAATAGAACCATAAGAAGATTCGATTCGTCTTTCGTACTCTAAGAAATAGACGAATCATATACTACATACCCACATATTATATTATACGTGGGTATAGTGAGAGTGACATAACTAGTATGTCGTGATTTTTTATCACTAAAAATGGATAATAATCCAGCCTTCCAATAAGAAAAACTCTTTTGTTTGTAAGAAAGGAATGAGAGAGATATGGATTAGAAAAAAAGAATTTCCCTTTTTTCTTTATCTTTTATTCTATAGATCAGACATTTTATTTTATGGAAGAAAAACAAAAGGATTTAGTTCATTTAGATTTTTGGTTTGGGCCGAGCTGGATTTGAACCAGCGTAGACATTGTCAACGAATTTACAGTCCGTCCCCATTAACCACTCGGGCATCGACCCAGGAAGATTTATTCTAGGGTTTTTGCTAATCTATGATTAACCTCCTTTCATAATACTCCCTACCCCCAGGGGAAGTCGAATCCCCGCTGCCTCCTTGAAAGAGAGATGTCCTGAACCACTAGACGATAGGGCATCACTAGACGATAGGGCCATATACAACCGCTCGTGATTATACTATAATCATAGTATGAGCAGTTTTTTGGAATTGTCAATATACTCGAAAAGTATAAATAGATCCAAAGCAAAGAGTTTTTCCAACTTTTCTGTTATGTTTTCATCTAGGATTTTTTTTAGTTGATCGTTATAGATTAATTCTCCGTGCTTCATTTAGTGTTCATACCAAAAATGCATCCATCCCGCACTAAGTCATAAAATTCTCTAAAAATATAGAGAAAGTTTCAAAAACAAAGAAAAAAAGTGAATCAATTTAGTAGAAAAGTACTCTATCAGATTCGAACCAACGACTTACGTCTTAGCACGAGATTACTCTACCACTAATTTAAAAAGCCCTTTATCGGATTGAACCGATGACTTATGCCTTACCATGGCATTACTCTACCACTGAGTTAAAAGGGCTTTTTATTTAATTCAAAAATTAGCCACTTGGATTTCCCATTATGGGTCTACTGCATAATGTACATATTATATATATAATATATAGAGATAGAGAGAGAGACATTATGTAGAGATTGTATATGTATATATCGATATCTTGAGAGCTCAAAATAAAATTAATAAAAAAAAACATACCCTACATAACATATCCAACTCTTCTTGGTTCAGGTTTTCCGTTTCCGAAGACTAGTAAAATAGGCGGATTCTGGAACCCCAAGGATTCAACGGTATATGGATATGGAAAATATAAGATTTCCGATCCTAGCGGGAAAAGGCGGGGAACAGATACCCAATAGGATATAGGATCCTTGGGAGGAACTTTTGGTAATGGCCTTGATCCTCTATGCTATTTTTTATGTGTTCTTAGTTCTATTGAACTTTTTGCATTCTTTTAAACAAGAATCTAATAAACTAGAATTGAGTCAGTGGAAAAAAGGAGAGAGAGGAAAGTGTTAAATGGAGAGAGTCGACTAATCAGAGACTTTTAGGATCTTCTTTACATCAGGTAAAATCTGTCGGCCCTGTCCGTTTTTTTCTTTAAGTTACGACTCTTTGCTGCTTACTTCTATCAAGCCATAGGGAAAGTCTATGATGAATTTGGAAAACTCATCTCACTCTTACTCTATGGCTCGGACTTAATGGGGGAAGAAAACATCTTCCATAATTTCTTTTTTGTTCAATTCTGGACAAAAAAGAAAGGAAAAAAGGAATTTATAGGGACAGTGTTACCCCCTATATCCCCTAGTTTATATTGTAGGAATAATAAAACAATTTAGCAGTCTGACACACTTACGTCCTTGCAAAGTAAATAATTATTATTGTAGTCGTAACCGTAGAATAGGATCCTAATCAAAATAAATACATTTGGTTCAGGCGCTATTAGCATGGTAAGAAAAGATTTTTTTTACAGACCAGAGGGGCTATCTAAATCCTAAAGTAAAGGCGAGCGATCGAAGTAGAAGTACCAACGGCTCAGTGTCATGAACCTTCTCCATCTGATTCAATAAGGGGGAATTAGCCTTCTTGTCAAATGGCTATCCTTGACAAAGGGTACCATTTATACCATAATCTACAATGTAGCGGGTATAGTTTAGTGGTAAAAGTGTGATTCGTTCTATTAATAACTGAATTTGAAATGATATACTTAAGGCATCCTTAAGTTTTTTATTTTTATATTCCGATGAAAACTTTAGTTCTTATAAAGGATTAAATCCTTTTCCTCTCAATAGCATATTGAGGAAGAATATACATTCTGGCGATTTGTATCCAAAGACTAATTTAAATTGCATCCAAAATAAAAATAGGATTATGAGTACAGAGTCGCGAAGCATAATTTTGCATTGGATTAAGTATTCCAATTTGAAAATATGAGTAAAGGATCTATGGATGAAGATACAAAAAAGTTGATTTCCAATCGTAACTAAATCTTCTTAAAATAAGGAATAAGGAAGCCAAATAGCTAAAAAACGATAGTTTTGGTTTACTAGAACCATCCGCATATTGTTTCAGCTCGGTGGAAACCCAATTCTTTTCCTCAGGATCTCTTGAATGAAATTAGGGAACGAAGTAAGTAGATTAGATGAATTTAGATAGAATTTCTATCTCCTACTCTATAAGGATCATCTAGAAAGCGGAGAGCTTTGGTTCCATTCAAATAGAAAAGCTGACATAGATGTTAAGTGGTGAGAATATCCATAAAGGAGCCGAATGAAATCAAAATTTCATGTTCGGTTTTGAATTAGAGACGTTAAAAATAATCAACCAACGTCGACTATAACCCCTAGCCTTCCAAGCTAACGATGCGGGTTCGATTCCCGCTACCCGCTCCATTCTGTATAAAAGGAGTATTCTATTTGTCTAGACATGTTAGAGGCTTGTATTCAAGCCTTTTTTGTCCACCAGTTTCTGGTACTCCAGAGCGGAGTAGAGCAGTTTGGTAGCTCACGAGGCTCATAACCTTGAGGTCACGGGTTCGATTCCCGTCTCCGCACTTAGCAGTCTGTATAAAAGGACTATTCTATTTCTCTAGATATGTATGGTAGAGGGGCGTATCCAACCCTTTTTTATTCATTAGTTCCCGGCCCTAGAGGGCAAAATTGAGCAGTTTGCGAAGTCACTTGCCTTCAAAAAAAGAAGGCGCAAGGCCTCTCCCTACCCTGCAGAAAATAAAAATGAAACGAAAGGGACAGTCTACCTCTCCCTTCCTTTAAAAAAAGTTTGCCCGTTGTTTGTCTCAGTTAATACCCAATTTTGGAGCTCTGTTGGCGAGTTCTATTTCTGCCTCTGGAGCGCCCTCTTTTTTTGAGTGGGATGCAAAGGAAGGGTAAGATAGTAAGGGATACGGCACTAGACTAACACCTAATTAATACTTAATTTAATATAAGTAGTTAAACAGTTAACTAGACTAAACTTTTTATCATAGTACTTTGATAAATTAAGCGGGCGAGCGGCGGGAATCGAACCCGTATCTTCTCCTTGGCAAGGAGATATTTTACCATTGAACTACGCTCGCTACGGTATATATTTATAGCGTATATCCGCCTGGGTCGACCTTCTATGTCTGGGTCGACCGTTTCATTTCATTTTCTATTATATTAGAGTTTTCCTTTTTTTATTATCTGTCAATGAATATTCTAATGGGAATGGAATTTCATAATACTGAAAGAGAAGAGCTAGCAATTCGGAACGCAAATTGCGTTTTAATACGTCTCACTATTCTAATTTTTTAGAAGAAATGGCCTTTATTATTTCTTTTTTATGGGGTTAATAAATATTAACCAAATTTCATTTAAGAAATGAGAGAATTCAGAATAGCTACGAGAAAGACTAGTCCAATCCATAATGATGTACCGGAAAATACAACATTTTTATTATTTGACCAACCATCAGGAGAAGCAAATACAAGGGGTACACTAATTACTAAGACTGAGGAAGTCGCAATTAATGCAAAAACAGCTAATTGGAAAGCAATAGTCATATTTCTAATCCTCCAAGCTACCATCAAATAAAGTTGACTACATATTTGATCCCTCACTTAAACCAAAATTGTAAAAAAATACAAGAAGTAGGAGGGGTTTAATCATGAATCCATTGATTCTTCTCTTTAATTCAAATTTATTACTTAAACCGCTTTTTTATTTGGATATGGGGGTGAGAAGAGATTATTTACTCTTTATTTCACAAGCGGGTATAGCGGATCCTGTATCCGTGTATACAGTATACAGAGATATATCGAAAAGGAACTTGTATCTGATATCTTTCTAGAGGCTAATAAATCTTTTTATTTTTTATATGGCTATGTTCTATTTGTAGGAGTAAAATAAGGATTAGGCTGTGGAGAGATGGCTGAGTGGTTGATAGCTCCGGTCTTGAAAACCGGTATAGTTCTAGGAACTATCGAGGGTTCGAATCCCTCTCTCTCCTTTTGCTTATTGAATACGTTTGTTTCTTTCATTTTTATTTATTTTTTTTTTCTGTCCCTTATCTTTCTTTCATAAAAAGGAATGAATGGCTCGGCTAGATGGAATAACCGAGCCAGAACAGAAAAAAAGTAGAACAGGTATAAATAAGAAAATCTTAGTTAAGAGGGTTCATGTAAAGAACAGGTTCCAAATCACGATCGATTCCCTTTTCAAAACCTGCTGCAGCAGCTCGGGCTCTTCCTGCATGCCATAAATGGCCCACAAAAAAGAAGAATCCTAGAACAAAATGAGAAGTTGATAACCAACTTCTAGGAGAGACATAATTAACTGCATTGATCTCGGTAGCTACGCCACCCACGGAATTTAAAGAGCCTAAAGGAGCGTGGGTCATATATTCTGCTGAGCGTCGTTCTTGCCAAGGTTGTATGTCTTTTTTCAACCTACTCAAGTCCAAACCGTTGGGGCCCCTTAGAGGTTCTAACCATGGAGCACGAAGGTCCCAAAAACGCATAGTTTCCCCTCCAAAGATAACCTCCCCAGTTGGGGAACGCATTAGATATTTACCTAAACCTGTGGGTCCTTGAGCGGATCCCACATTAGCTCCAAGACGCTGGTCTCTAACTAGAAAAGTAAATGCTTGAGCTTGAGAAGCTTCTGGCCCGGTGGGTCCATAAAACTCACTCGGATAAGCTGTATTATTGAACCATACAAAACAACAAGCGATAAAACCAAAGACAGATAAAGCAGCTAAACTATAAGACAAGTAAGCTTCTCCAGACCATACAAATGCACGGCGAGCCCATGCGAAGGGTTTGGTTAAAATATGCCAAATTCCGCCAAATACACAAATAAAACCCAACCATACATGCCCACCAATTATATCTTCTAAATCATCTACACTAACAATCCACCCTTCTCCACCAAAAGGAGATTTTAGTAAATAACCAAATATAACACTGGGACTAAGGGTCAAATTGGTAATTTTTCTTACATCTCCCCCCCCAGGGGCCCAGGTATCATATACACCGCCAAAATAAAGAGCCTTGAGTACTAGAAGAAAAGCACCTAGACCTAACAAAATTAAGTGAATACCCAAAATTGTAGTCATTTTATTTCTATCTTTCCAGACATAACCAAAGAATGGAAAAGATTCCTCAAGAGTCTCGGGTCCCAGAAGCGCGTGATAAATGCCACCGAAGCCTAAGACTGCGGAGGAAATTAGGTGAAGACGCCAGATACAAAGTACGGAAAAGTATCTAGAACTTCCCCCCCTGGCCCTACTCCCCAACCTAGAGTAGCTAAGTGTGGAAGTAAAATCAACCCTTGTTCATACATGGGCTTTTCTGGTACGAAATGGGCCACTTCAAATAGGTTCATTGCTCCGGCCCAGAATACGATTAATCCGGCATGAGCTACATGAGCTCCAAGCAGTTTACCGGACAAATTGATAAGTCTGGCATTCCCAGCCCACCAAGCAAAGCCGGTGGTTTCTTGGTCACGACCAGCTAAAACGAAAGTTCCATTAAAGAGCGTTTCCACGTGGTAGAACCTCCTCAGGGAATATAAGATTTTCATGAGGCTGATCCTGAGCTGCCATCCACGCACGAATACCCTCGTTTAAAAGAATATTTTTGGTGTAGAAAGTCTCAAATTCAGGATCTTCCGCTGCACGGATTTCCTGGGAAACAAAGTCATAGGCACGTAAGTTCAGAGCCAAGCCAACTACGCCAATAGCACTCATCCATAAACCGGTGACGGGTACAAATAGCATAAAGAAATGTAACCAACGTTTATTGGAAAAAGCAACACCAAAGATTTGGGACCAAAAGCGGTTAGCAGTGACCATTGAATAAGTTTCTTCAGCTTGAGTTGGGTTAAAAGCACGGAAGGTATTTGCACCATCACCGTCCTCAAATAGAGTGTTTTCTACGGTCGCTCCATGAATAGCGCATAGCAGAGCCGCACCTAATACTCCGGCAACTCCCATCATATGAAATGGGTTCAACGTCCAATTATGAAATCCTTGGAAGAAAAGGATGAATCGAAATATCGCTGCTACGCCAAAACTCGGCGCAAAGAACCAACCAGATTGCCCCAGTGGATAAATAAGGAATACAGAAACAAAAACAGCAATTGGACCAGAGAATGAGATTGCATTATAAGGCCGCAATTGAACAGACCGAGCAAGTTCAAATTGGCGTAACATGAAACCTATTAGTGCAAAAGCCCCGTGGAGAGCTACAAAAGTCCATAGACCGCCTAATTGACACCAACGAGTAAAATCTCCTTGTGCTTCGGGCCCCCATAGTAGCAACAAAGAGTGTGCTAAACTATTGGCAGGGGTAGAAACTGCTGCGGTTAAGAAATTACAACCTTCCAAATAGGAACTAGCCAATCCATGGGTATACCAAGAAGTTACAAAAGTTGTCCCTGTAAACCAACCCCCTAAAGCGAAATAAGCACAAGGAAAGAGCAATAGGCCAGACCATCCTACAAAAACGAAACGGTCCCTTCGTAACCAGTCATCCATAGTATCAAATAGATCATTTTCTTCTTTAGGAATTCTACCAAGGGCTATAGTCATAGTGATCCTCCTATTCAATTACTTCAACCATTTCCGAGCACCTCATATCACTTTCCAAGGCATATGATAGTTTTATTATCTGTGGACGATTTCTTTCTCGTTCAATGCCCTTTTTCAATGGTCTCGAAGAGAGAAATTTCCCATTTTTATCTATGGAGTCACAGTCACAACCGAGGTCGTGGTAAATCCATGAATTTGATTCGATTTGTTTTTCTTATACTATTTATTTGTTTTTCTTATACTATAGAAATAGAAATAAATTGTTTTTCTTATACTATAGAAAGAAATAAACCTTTGAATTCAGCATTATTCCAAGACTCCTATTTCAAAGTCTATCTTTTAAGGGAAAAATGCAAATAAAAGTAACCCTTCTTTTCCCATTCCCTCTCTATTGCATGGGTGGAAGAACTAAAATAATAGAGGATTCTGAAAAAAAAAAATGGACCTTCGAAATCCAATTTTATGTGTAGCGCAAAGGAGTTGCGATTTCTTCTTATTCCTATAGAACATCTAGTAACAAGAATATGAAATCGTAAATAGCGAAAAATTCTTGTCTTGCGCGGTCTAAGTCTAAGGAAATAAAAAAAATTCGCTTATACAATTTCATCTACATCGAATTTATATATCAGAATAGCGGATAGAGGCATCATTAAAGGAGTCAGGTCTACTTACTTTATGCTTCTTTCCAATTTTATGGTGGATTTGATAAGAACCCTTTTTGCTTTCTTGATAAATAATCGACAAAAAAAGCGTTTTTTTTATATAACCTGCTTGTTTTATTATAATTATAACAAGTCCTATATGGAAATGCCCGCTAAAGAGAAAATCTATTTGATTGTCTCTCGGCCAATATCGATTTTTAGAAAGAAAAAACAAGAATTTTCTTCTTTTTTTATTAACATTAAGAAAAAAGAATATAATTAAAATGGAATTGGCAATATAATTTTTATAGACTTTTGAAAGAAAAAAAAGGGGTTTTTTGCAACCGTTATTTCTTATTTCTTGCCTATATCATATCACGGAAACCTTTCGCTTTGGAACGTGGAGAGATGGCTGAGTGGACTAAAGCGGCGGATTGCTAATCCGTTGTACAATTTTTTTGTACCGAGGGTTCGAATCCCTCTCTTTCCGCTCCCTTGGATCATTTGGGACTTTCGAATTGGAAAGAATTCTGACCCCCGGATTTTCTCATAGATAAATGTACGAAACAAATCCAATAAGAAAAAAAAAAACTGAATTTTTACTCCTCGCGTCCAGGATTCCGTCCTGGGTCATTAGATAAGAATCCAAAGATAAAGAGTGAAACAAAGAATATCACTACTGTATAAACAAAAAGTTTGAGAGTAAGCATTACATAATCTCCAAGATTTTTTTTTAAGGAATAGATTACCAGTTTTTCCTTACCACACGGATCCACTAGGATGGTTTTTTTTTATACCTAAAAATGCAAAAAAGAATTCTTGAAAAAAATTGCAAGAATTCTTTTATAATAAGCACTCTTATCAATAGCAAAAATAGGGTTAGGTGGTTAGGTATTGTGTAGGTACCTTTAGGTACCTGCTCAACCTAGGTGCAGGGGAGTAGAAAGGCTGATCCAAATTTATTGCTGTAGCTACCCATTCAATGTAGAAGAATTTAAATTTTAGAATCGAAGGTTCATAATATAAAAATATAAAACTTCTCGGCTTTTACCCATTTTAAAATTTTTTTGGAATGAACACATCATTCAATTTGGCATACAGAGTACTAAAGATTTCATCGAAAACTTACAGCAGCTTGCCAAACAAAGGCTAATAGAAAAAAGAATAGAGGTATAACAGGCATAATATCCACGATTGGATTGAAAATAGCATAAGCTTCGGGTAATTTGGCAAAGAAAAAACTAGTAGGATAAAGAACAGAATTAAAACAGATACAGGTTAAACTAAGTATATTAGGCATAACAAGCATTTCATTCTTGTAGAGTAATATAATTGGATTTTTCTTGAGTTATTTTTTTAAGGGAAAGAAGGAAAAGGCAGATTCAAAATCTTTTTTCTTCGGACTTTCCCAAACACAAAATACCTCCTTGTATTCGCACTCTCAAATGAGAGTGGAATAAATTCGACTTTCATATAATATCTTAATAGAATTCCATGTAATGATCAATGCATTTTTTTGATTCTATATTATCCGCATGTGTAGAATACTAGCAAGAGAATATCCCTCCTTTTTTATGTAATTGAAATGGTATTGACGAATAACAAATAAACATACTAGTGTTTATTAGTGTCGCATAAAACCCGAAATGGGGCGTGGCCAAGTGGTAAGGCAGCGGGTTTTGGTCCCGTTACTCGGAGGTTCGAATCCTTCCGTCCCAGATTGTTTCTGATGAAACAAACGGTGAAATCATATAGTATTCCGTACGAGACAAAAGTTTATTAAAGAGAATAATGATATCTTATTCTTTCTCAGAAAACATAATAAAGTCTTAAGTCCAGTCAAATTGACTATCTTTATTTTCATGAAAAAATGGGATCTATCAAGCACATTCAGGATATGCCTCTACTATAAAATCACTTAGTCATATTTTTTTCTTCCTTTTGGTATTCGAGTTGAAGAAGTACGAGAATTCTATAACTACCAAAAACTTTCAATCTTTTCATTGGAATAGTTTATTTAGTTATTATAGTTAATTGTTTTT
Organism: Triticum urartu; assembly: GCF_056163025.1. NCBI lineage: Eukaryota > Viridiplantae > Streptophyta > Magnoliopsida > Poales > Poaceae > Triticum > Triticum urartu. The sequence continues at coordinate 12,312,332 of NW_028260368.1, read as the reverse complement.
GGTACTGAAAAAATATATTACTACTAGAATTCTAATTCTAGTAATTAAATTAATTAAACTTTTTTGGAGGTTGATAGTTTATTTATTGAGGAAGAGTCAATCCTTCTTTTCTCACTTCAAGATTGATCATCTCGAGCCATCCGTTGAGGGTGGAAATTTAAGAATAAATAAGTTTTAAGCAAACTTGTTTAGTCGTCTTTTTCAAACTATGTTTCATTCATATGATAGAATTTTAATATGGGTTTAAATAAATTGGATCTTGGCGGAGGCTTCCCGGATAAATACTTACTTTCTTTTATCCATATTGCTCCATAGATAGCAAGTTTTAATTAGTATAAAAAAACTAAACCAATGACTATTCATGATTCCATCCATATTGGATCAATTCTCTATACCACTTTGCAATGAAAAGAGGAATGTTTGTTATGGTAAAACTTCGTTTAAAACGATGTGGTAGAAAGCAACGTGCGACTTGAAGGACATGATCGATTGTGGATTTTGCTATCCATCATTTTCCATAGTAATGAAAATGCTCTTGGCTCGACATAGCCTGTTCTATTCGTTCCGAACCAAATTTGCGCTGGGTTTAAGTAACATAGTACACGATGGAGCTCGAGAGGACAGAATTTTTTTTATCAAGGGAAAGAATCTAGGGTTAGTGAAAACTAATAAATTAGGCCAACTTTGTCAGTCTATCCTTAATATAGAAATAAATCGAAAGGTTAAAATAAGAAGAAAGTCCAATAAAAGTATATCAGAATCAATCCCTCTTATTAGATTTCTATAGAAGAGATAAATGCTTTATCGAAGGAAATAAGAAAAAAGGGTATGTTGCTACTCTTTTGAAAGAAAAAAATAGGAATTCCCGAAGTAATGTCTAAACCCAAGGATTTCACAAATCAAAGATAAAGGATTCCAGAACAAGTAAACACAATTTTCAATTGTCTCAACAACAGAGTTGGATTAGAATAAGGAATAAAAGTCAATTCGTTCGAAATGAGACAAAGAAAAGAGTTTAAAGACGACTCAAAAATTTTGGAAGGATTTTGCCTTCGAAGTTTGTCAGGCAAAATTAGCCCACTTGAGTCATGAGTATAAATGAAATTTGTTTTTTCTGTAAGGAAATTAATGCACGTCATAGTCTAATTTCTATTATTATCGACAGAAATTCGAATCATTTTCTCGAGCCGTATGAGGAGAAAACCTCATATACGTTTCTAGGGGGGGGCGTTGTTTATCTACATCTATCCCAATAAGCTGTCTATCGAATCGTTGCAATTGATGTTCGATCTCGAAGAGAAGGAAGAGATCTTCAAAAAGTAGGTTTTTATGATCCGATAAAGAATCAAACTTGTTTAAATGTTCCAGCTATTCTCTATTTCCTTGAAAAGGGTGCTCAACCAACAAGAACTGTTTATGATATTTTAAGGAAGGCAGAATTCTTTAAAGAAAAAGAAAGAACTTTGAGTTAATTGAAGAACTAAATGAATCAAAAAATAGGATAGGAGAAGATTATTAGTATTCCTAGTTGTCTAATTATTTAGACACAATTTACCTCTTTTTTAATCCTATTTGGATTTATATTATATCGTGCCAATCCAACATAAGCCCCTATTTTATTTACTTTTTCTATCTAATTTGTTTTCTTACCATTGTATTTCCATTGACAAAGGTCTATTGAACAAATAGAATTTGTAGATAGATGGGTCTCTTTATCCTCACTCCATATTCAATTTTTCCGCCTACACTTCGCTCAAATGATAAGGGTGTTCCTCTTGCATGTATTCTCATACAATATAATATATATTTTTTATAATATATATTTTTTGTTAATAAAAATCGCTAAAAATAAGGAGAATTTGGCCATCGTGATTAGGGTCGCTCTTTTTTTAACTTTACTTTAGTGGAATTTCACCGGACCTGTTCGTTTTGGCATTTGAGTGTTTTTCATGGTCGATAAAAAAAATCTTTTGATGTCTTGCTAGTTCAATGTTTTGACAGAAGCGCGCGGTGTAATTCCATTGATTTTTGGATTTCGATCGTATCTAAGATCCTTTTTTTATCTGGGTTGCTAACTCAATGGTAGAGTACTCGGCTTTTAAGTGCGACTATGATCTTTTACACATTTGGATGAAACAACAAATTCGTCCAGACTCTTGGTAGAGTCTAGAAGACCACGACTGATCCTCAAAGGTAATGAATGGAAAAAATAGCATGTCGTAATAAAATCAATCTTTTTTGAATGGAATCCAAAATTACGATTTTCTGGGTCTAATGAATAAATGGATAGAGCCTGGCTCCAATTCTGGTAAAATAAAAAGCAACGAGCTGAACTTCCTAATTGGAATGATTCCCCGCTCTAATTAGACGTTAAAAATAGATTAGTGCCGGATGCGGGGAAAGGTTGGGTTTTCCTATGAGTGGACCCTTTATTTTTTCTTTTTTTTTTTAGAAATCCTAATTATTCTTGATTATGGATTGAATAAGGGATGTTATGGATTGAATGTGTAAAAGAAGCAGTATATTGATAAAGAGGCTGTATTCCAAAGTCAAAAGAGCGATTGGCCTGCAAAAATAAAAAACTTGTTCTGTTCTTTTTTTTTAATTAGAACAAACATAAACTAATTGGGTAGAAAAGGAGCAGAAAAAGATCTGTGGATTAGACTCCCTTTCTTTCCAGGGTTTGTATTAAAAATGCAACACCCTGTTCTGACCATATTGCACTATGTATCATCATTCGATAAACCGAGAAATGCTTCTTCTCTCTGATTCAAGTAGAAATACAAATGGAAAAATTCGAAGGGTATTCAGAAAAACATAAATCTCGTCAACAATACTTTGTCTACCCACTTCTCTTTCAGGAATATATTTATGCATTTGCCCACCATTATGGATTAAATGGTTCTGAACCTGTGGAAATAGTTGTTAGTTGTAATAACAAGAAATTTAGTTCACTACTTGTGAAACGTTTAATTATTCGAATGTATCAGCAGAATTTTTTGGATAACTCGGTTAATCATCCTAACCAAGATCGATTATTGGATTACAAAAATTATTTTTATTCTGAGTTTTATTCTCAGATTCTATCTGAAGGGTTTGCGATCGTTGTGGAAATCCCATTCTCGCTACGGGAATTTTTTTGTCTGAAAGAAAAAGAAATACCAAAGTTTCAGAATTTACGCTCTATTCATTCAATATTTCCCTTTTTAGAAGACAAATTTTTGCATTTGGATTATCTATCACATATAGAAATACCCTATCCTATCCATTTGGAAATCCTGGTTCAACTCCTTCAATACCGTATCCAAGATGTTCCATCTTTGCATTTATTGCGATTCTTTCTCAACTATTATTCGAATTGGAATAGTTTTATTACTTCAATGAAATCCATTTTTTTTTTTCAAAAAGAAAATAAAAGACTATTTCAATTCCTATATAACTCTTATGTATCAGAATATGAATTTTTTTTGTTGTTTCTTCGTAAACAATCTTCTTGCTTACCATTAGCATCTTCTGGAACTTTTCTGGAACGAATCCACTTTTCTAGGAAGATGGAACATTTTGGGATAATGTACCCTGGTTTTTCTCGGAAAACCCTATGGTTCTTTATGGATCCTCTTATGCATTATGTTCGATATCAAGGAAAGGCAATTCTTGCATCAAAAGGCACTTTTTTTTTGAAGAAGAAATGGAAATGCTACCTTATCAATTTCTGGCAATATTATTTCTGTTTTTGGACTCAGCCGCGAAGAATCCATATAAACCAATTAGCAAACTCTTGCTTCGATTTTATGGGGTACCTTTCAAGTGTACAAAAAAGTTCTTTGTTAGTAAGGAATCAAATGCTGGAGAATTCATTTCTAATAGATACTCGAATGAAAAAATTCGATACCATAGTCCCCGCTACTCTCCTCATAGGATACTTATCAAAAGCTCAATTTTGTACTGGATCGGGGCATCCTATTAGTAAACCCATTTGGACAGATTTATCAGATTGGGATATTCTTGATCGATTTGGTCGGATATGTAGAAATCTTTTTCATTATCATAGTGGATCTTCGAAAAAACGGACTTTGTATCGACTAAAGTATATACTTCGACTTTCATGTGCTAGAACTTTAGCTCGTAAACATAAAAGCACGGTACGAACTTTTATGCAACGATTGGGTTCGGCATTTTTAGAAGAATTTTTTATGGAAGAAGAGCAAGTTTTTTCTTTGATGTTCACCAAAACAACTCTTTTTTCTTTCTGTGGATCACACACTGAGCGTATTTGGTATTTGGATATTATACGTATCAATGACCTGGTCAACCCTCTTAATTAATCATTAGACGAAATTAAGAAACAGGAAAGGGTTGATAAATGATCAAGAAAAAACTTTTCTATTTTTCATTCTGAAATGTTCTTTTTATTATAATAAAGAGTAGGTGAATCAACTTACTAATTAAAAAAATTAGTAGAACTTCCTCTTTGGAATAGAAATTGGCTATTTCTACATAGGGAAAGTCGTGTGCAATGAAAAATGCAAGCACGATTTGGGGAGGGATTTTTCTCTATTGTAACAAGGAAGAATTATCTACTCCATCCGACTAGTTCCGGGTTCGAGTCCCGGGCAACCCATATAGAAAAGACCCATCAAAGTTTTTCACTTTGACTCACTTCATTTACAAATACAAAATTATTGGTTTGGTTAATTTAGTTATATGGATAGCTAATCTTTGGGCTGACTTGGTTGACATTGGTATATAGTCTATGTTATACTGTTAAATAACAAGCCTTCTATTATCTATATTCTAGTTAATACGTGTGCTTGGGAGTCCTTGCAATTTGAATAAACCAAGATCTTACCATGACTGCAATTTTAGAGAGACGCGAAAGTACAAGCCTGTGGGGTCGCTTCTGCAACTGGATAACTAGCACTGAAAATCGTCTTTACATCGGATGGTTCGGTGTTTTGATGATCCCTACCTTATTGACCGCAACTTCTGTATTTATTATCGCCTTCATCGCTGCCCCTCCAGTAGATATTGATGGTATTCGTGAGCCTGTTTCTGGTTCTTTACTTTATGGAAACAATATTATCTCTGGTGCTATTATCCCTACTTCTGCGGCGATCGGATTGCACTTTTACCCAATTTGGGAAGCTGCATCTGTTGATGAGTGGTTATACAATGGTGGTCCTTATGAGCTAATTGTTCTACACTTCTTACTTGGTGTAGCTTGTTATATGGGTCGTGAGTGGGAACTTAGTTTCCGTCTGGGTATGCGTCCTTGGATTGCTGTTGCATATTCAGCTCCTGTTGCAGCTGCTACTGCTGTTTTCTTGATTTACCCTATTGGTCAAGGAAGCTTTTCTGATGGTATGCCTTTAGGAATCTCTGGTACTTTCAACTTTATGATTGTATTCCAGGCAGAGCACAACATCCTTATGCATCCATTCCACATGTTAGGTGTAGCTGGTGTATTCGGCGGTTCCCTATTCAGTGCTATGCATGGTTCCTTGGTAACCTCTAGTTTGATCAGGGAAACTACTGAAAATGAATCCGCTAATGAGGGTTACAAATTTGGTCAAGAGGAAGAAACTTATAATATTGTGGCTGCTCATGGTTATTTTGGCCGATTAATCTTCCAATATGCTAGTTTCAACAACTCTCGTTCTTTACACTTCTTCTTGGCTGCTTGGCCTGTAGTAGGAATCTGGTTCACTGCTTTAGGTATTAGTACTATGGCTTTCAACCTAAATGGTTTCAATTTCAACCAATCTGTAGTTGATAGTCAAGGTCGCGTTATTAATACTTGGGCTGATATCATCAACCGTGCTAACCTTGGTATGGAAGTAATGCACGAACGTAATGCTCACAACTTCCCTCTAGACTTAGCTGCTGTTGAAGTTCCATCTATTAATGGATAAGGTTTTTCTGCTAACATATAAGAATTTTTGAAGACAGAAATACCCAATATCTTGTTCTAGCAAGATATTGGGTATTTCTGTCTTTATTTTGAATCTTTTTTTCTTCTTAATCTTTCTATTCAGAATTCAGTTAACGACGAGATTTAGTATCCTTTCTTGCATTTTCATAACTCGTGAAATGCCGAGTAGGCACGAATTCCCCCAATTTGCGACCTACCATAGGATTTGTTATGTAAATAGGTATATGTTCCTTTCCATTATGAATCGCGATTGTATGGCCAACCATTGTGGGTAGAATGCTAGATGCCCGGGACCACGTTACTATTGTTTCTTTCTCCTCCTTCATATTGACCTTTTCTATCTTTGCCAATAAATGATGAGCTACAAAAGGATTCGTTTTTTTTCGTGTCACAGCTGATTACTCCTTTTTTCCTTTTTAAAGAGTGGCATTCTATGTCCAATATCTCGATCGAAGTACGGAGGTCAGAATAAATAGAATAATGATCAATGGAAAAAAGAAAAAAATCCTTTAGCTGGATAAGGGGCGGATGTAGCCAAGTGGATCAAGGCAGTGGATTGTGAATCCACCATGCGCGGGTTCAATTCCCGTCGTTCGCCCATCGCATTATTGCAAATTCCAAAAATGCAATTTTCCATATTCCTAGTTACGTATTTACTTACGGCGACGAAGAATAAAACTATCGCTATATTTTTTCCTTTTCCTAGTTCTTCTTCCAAGCGCAGGATAACCCCAAGGGGTTGTGGGTTTTTTTCTACCAATGGGAGCTTTCCCTTCACCGCCCCCATGGGGGTGGTCCACAGGGTTCATAACTACCCCTCTTACTACGGGGCGTTTACCTAGCCAACACTTAGATCCGGCTCTACCCAAACTTTTTTGGTTCACCCCAACATTACCCACTTGTCCGACTGTTGCTAAGCAGTTTTGGGATACTAAACGGACCTCCCCAGATGGTAATCTTAAAGTGGCCGATTTACCCTCTTTTGCAATGAGTTTCGCTACAGCACCTGCTGCTCTAGCTAATTGCCCACCCCTTCCACGTGTGATTTCTATGTTATGCATGGCCGTGCCTAAGGGCATATCGGTTGAAGTAGATTCTTCTTTTCTCTCAAAAAACCCCTTCCCAAACTGTACAAGCTTCTTCCAAAGCATACGGCTTTCTAGATGTATATGACGATCTCTAGACAGATGGATCTTATATGAATCATATGATGAAGTACCACATGAGTGGATATATAGGAAAGGAATCCAAATCTGCCGAATCGCTCATGTTATGATCTTCTACATCCTAGGTCTCTGCGTTCCGTCATCTGGCTTATGTTCTTCATGTAGCATTCAGATCGAATGACTCTATGAAATTACGTCGATACTTCCACATATTATGGGTAACGTAGGAGACATCCCTATTTTCCCCCGGGGGTCTTAATTACCACTGCTTAGCTTTCAATTTGCCTCTGACCATCAAATTAAATGTGAATAACCCGTCCTCCTCTCTTTGAAACAAGGGGCGCTTCCGGTTCTGTGCGTGCTTCAAACAATTTTGTCTTCTCCATATTACCATATCTCTAGAGCCAATAATTTTCTATGAGGAACTACTGAACTCAATCACTTGCTGCCGTTACTCAACAGTTTTCTGTTGAGGTCTATCCCGTAGAGGTAGTCAAATTGGATCAGTGATCGATTTCTAGGTTTCGTCGTAAACCTAATTGGTTACTTCCAATTACGTAAATCAATAGTTCAAACCGCACTCAAAGGTAGGGCATTTCCCATTGATATAGGAACTTTTGTACCAGAAACAATAGTATCTCCAATTATAGCCCCTCTGGGATGTAAAATATATCTCTTCTCACCATCCCCATAGTGTATGAGACAAATGTATGCATTTCGATTAGGGTCGTATTCTATGGTTACGATTCTACCAGATATGTCTTTTTGATTCCGTCGAAAATCTATTTTACGGTATAGGCGCTTATGACCTCCCCCTCTATGCCTTGCGGTAATGATTCCTCTGGAATTACGACCTTTACCACAACGGTGCCGTCCATGGATCAAATTATTTCGTGGATTGGATTTCACTTGCCTGTCTACGGTTCCCTTGCGTGTGCTCGGGATAGGTGTTTTGTATAAATGTTTCGCCGTATTATTAAGTATTCTCCTTTAGTTTTTTTCTCTATCTAGAAGTGGAATAGAATAACCCGGTTGAAGGGTAATGATCATACGTCTGTAATGCATTGTATGGCCCAGAATAGGTCCTATTCTTCTACCTTTTCCAGGTAGTCGATGGCTATTCACAGCTACCACCTTAACACCAAAGAAGAGTTCGACCCAATGCTTTATTTCTGTCTTAGTGAATCCCGATTCGACATTAAAAGTATATTGATTCTTTCCCAATAAACGAAGACTTTTTTCTGTAAATACTGCGTATTTGATTCCATCCATAAATCGACTTTCCCTCCTATGCTCTGAGTTCCAGTATCGATAAGAATTCGAGTTCTTATTGTTCTTATGTTATGGTATGAATATACCATACCAATTCGTTATGTATGGATGATGGATGAGATTCCATGGATAGAGAGCCAGTTCCAATAGACTTATGGAATGTTCCCGTTCGTGTGCATCCAGCAGGAATTGAACCCGCAAATTTACCAATTATGAGTTGGGCGCTTTAACCATTCAGCCATGGATGCTTAACAGGGATCATCGTACATCGTAAATAACCAATTTTCATATAGAAAGACATATCATAGAAAAATGAAATCGAAAATATTCCGAGATGGCAAATATTCGGAGATGACTATGAAAACACCTCTCTGGATCCTCGAATTGAAAGAGAGATTGAGAGGGATCAAGAATCCTAATTCTCGCTATTTGGAATGGATCCAATTCTATTGAGTCTGACTCATAGTGATCATTTCTCTTTAGCAAAGAATGACCTTGGTTATCAAAGGATTGAACAACCGGGATCCATTTACTTATGATACCTAGTTGGCATTGATAACAAGGATCTAATGAATTATGAGTTTAATAGATCCTCTTTAGCAGAAAGACGTATATTCCTTGCTCATTATCAGACAATCACTTATTCCCAAACCTCGTGTGGGACTAATCGTTTTCATTTACCATCTCATGGAAAACCCTTTTCGTTCCGCTTAGCCCTATCGGGTATTTTAGTGATAGGTTCTGTAGGAACTGGACGATCCTATTTGGTCAAATACCTAACGAAAAATTACGATTTTCCTTTCATTAAGGTACGAGGGCTTCTTATTCCACAAGAACGAAAGCACCTTTTCATTCTTTCATATACTAGGGGTTTTTACTTGGAAAAGACAATGTTCCATACTAAAGGATTCGGGTCCATAACCACGAGTTCCAGTGCACTAGATCTTGTAGCACTTAGCAACGAAGCCCTATCCATTAGTATTCCACATAAGAAATCCATTCTAGAAAAAAATACAATTAGATTAGCTCTTCATAGACAAACTTGGGGTTTGCGAGCCAAGGTAAGATCGGCTCGGGATCATGGGACCCTTTTCTATCAGATAGGAGGGGCTCTTGTACAAAATAGACTTACTAAGTAATAACCCCATAGAATCTATCTATATAAAGATAAAGAGGCAATCGTGTCAGGAAGCGGGTTTTTCTTTGGCCAAAAGGTACTTCGAACTTGGAACGAGCATGAAGAGATTAACGAGACTTCTTTCTCTTTTGAGTTTTTCTGGCGGACCTGCCGCGCAAGATCTTTGGTCTTCCCCTGGAACCGATGAAAAAAAGTGGATCGCTTCTTATGTACTCGCTCAGAATGATTCTTCTCTATCTATAGTTCATGGCCTATTAGAAGTAGAAGGTGCTCTGGTGCAATCCTTACCGACAGAAAAAGATTGCAGTCAGGTTGATAATAGTCGAGTGACATTACTTCGTCGGTCCGAACTAAGGAATCTGTTAGAAATGTTTTGAAATGGATATTGTTCTCTCTTTGATCAGGGATTGCTATATGAAAAGAAGTGGAGTTTGAAAAAGGGAACGGAATGCTCAAACCGGAACTGCTAGAGGAACGAATTTTCAATAGCATAACTTGGGCTCCT
>NW_028260368.1:12211002-12214764 GCF_056163025.1 Triticum urartu | reverse complement strand
ATAATTCGGAAGAATAGGTGAGTGATTCATACACAGCATCTCTTTCTTTTATCGAGGGTTCTAGCAGTTGATATCCTTTCGCAAATAATTGAAATGCAATTTCGTGATCTGGATCTTTAATTGTTGGAAACTTGTCAAGTTCTTCTGCCAAGGCTTGATTAATGAACCTACAAAATCCCTCGAATTGGATCTGACTAAATCCGGGTATTGTGGACATTCCCTCGTTTCCATTCCGGAGCATCTTAATCTTAAGTTTCCTGTTTATCAAAGAAAAATTCCATTATCAGCTCACTCTTCATCAATCCCTATGGATCGATCTAGCAATCATGGAATCTATATTCTGTTTACTGAATCACATGAAATTCTAGGGAACTCCACATACGTATTTCATATATGTATTTCATACATATGAATAGAGACCATTTGGACGAAAGTTCGAGTTTGCCAGGGGTACAAATGAAATGAAAATGAATTGATAAAACATTCCTACAAAAAAAATTCTGCCACTTATACTTTATGTTATGATATTCTAATCAGATTGGATGGCAAAGATTTCTCATTTTATCTCCTTTCTATGAATGTAATAAAGCCGTAATATAATATACTAGAAAGTTTGACTTTACTTCGATTTAGAATAGCGTGCTTACTTTAATTTCTCAAAATAATTTGAGGGTTCTTTTTTATTTCGGATCGGAGTAGTATAATTGCTAGAAAATTCAGTATTTCATTGTGGAATTCTAAAATAAAGTAAGTCCCTTTTTTAAGTACATGCCAATCTAGTTATCCACCTCTCCCCATATCCATGCTTTTCTTTTATCGTAATTTCACTTGGGTACGCCAAGATAGTCAGGTTATACTCTATATCAGAGCAAATTTCCTTTTTTTATTCAAGATATTTAATTTAATACTTTGAAAAATTAAAGCATGATTCCCCATAGAGATATGTACATAAAGGGGATCTTTGGATAATAATGCTGTTCGGACCTAAAGTTTACCTATACACGGATTAAGCATAAAGCCATAATATTTTATTATGCCATTGAAGGGGGGGGAGATAATACCGATTTAAGAGTAGTTCACTACTGCAATAAAAAAAAGAGAATTCTAGTTAACGGTTCCAATTTATTCTGAATTTTGCAGCCTGTGAATAGAAATCCACTTTTTCTTCTTTTTCATCTCAATAGAAAGAAATGGGAAGTTTTATTGTGTTAACAATGTATGTTTTAAGATAGAATCTATCGAGGAGAATAATAGAAACTGGATCAAAAAAAGCAGGAATAGATTTTTTGAAAAAGATTGGAAAAAAGTAAGTAGAATTATATTCAAAATAAAAGGGGCTTTTCGTAAGAAAACGTGGATGAATACTTGCTGTTTTCTAGATTTTTGATCGGATTTTTTGGCGGCATGGCCAAGCGGTAAGGCAGGGGACTGCAAATCCTTTATCCCCAGTTCAAATCTGGGTGCCGCCTGATCAATAAAATACTTAGGTTTTTTTTATAGTGCTGATCGAATTCGATAAATTTTTACTTCGCATAAGTTCGGGCAAGAGAGTAACTGGGCCTGCCGATACTGGGTTTAGAGAAACCATACCATAGTTCTATCCTCAAACTAGGGTTAGGGTTTGTTTTGACGGTAGTGGCCAAAATGGTTATCAATAGGGGTGAGGTAGTGTTTCCTTATTCTTTTATTATATGAATTTGAATTGGTTCTTAATTGAGATTCGATTTGATAATTTTAAAATACGAGGATAAGATGTCAGAAATCTTGGTATCCAAAGAAAGGTCCCTAAGGGGCATTCTTTTTTTTTTTCAATCTAAGATTCAAGAAGGGACTCCACGAAAGAATATCAAGACTTACTAATTATTATACATTTTTTTATCGTACATCTTATGTTACCTACATACACTAAAGTAAGGACTACTTAATTCTAACGAGAATCAGATTAAATAGGTCGATCAAAAATCAATTTAGGAGTTGTATTATGGATAAAATCTCTTCATTCTTTCATAGAATGATACAAAGCAAGGCTGCAGGGTTTAGGTCAAAAATAAACATTAGGTAAGGTAGGTATCCAATAAATATTTATCTATCGATAATTTTATGGTATATTCGGGCGTCCTTTGCTTAAAAAAAAAAAAAAGAGTAACAAAAGGAATAAAAAATCTTCCTATTCCCGCTTCTTCTATTCAGGACATCATTCCCGTACTCTTTCTTTTTTAAGGAAAAAAGGGCTATAGTATCTCGTATTTTTAATGCTCTCTAATTCTACCAGAATTCCTATAAGAATTTGTTAGGAGTAAATTCCTTGAACTGATTGATCCATGGCCTTAGGGCGGAATCCCTTTTTGACTCTGTACCCTTGATTCCACTATGATTATTGATCAATAGTAGAATAATCCCTTCATAGAAATAGGAGACATAATTTAGATGGATATAGTAAGTCTCGCTTGGGCTGCTTTAATGGTAGTCTTTACATTTTCTCTTTCACTAGTAGTATGGGGAAGGAGTGGACTCTAGGGATACTACTAATTGATTAAGTAATCAAATTGTTGTATCAATTCTTTTCTTTAATGGATCATTTTGCATTAATCATTTTGTCAAACGTTATTCTTTAATCTTTTTCTTTAGTTTTGTTTCACTCCTGTAAGAAACTCTTGTATTGTAAGTTGTAATGTAAGAAAGAGCCATTATACCAATTCAGAATTTCTACTAGAAATGACGAATGGTTAAAAAAAGTTCTATACATAAGAAAATTAGACTTTCTTCCACGGAACTATTCACGGCATATCACACATTTTCCATTTCCTTTTACTTTTTACTATAGTCTATTCTTCATATTATTTTTCTTTCCTTCCATGGATTCTTTGGTCAAGAATTGTCTTAGATTTTTTTATTTTGACCTGATTGAAATTAAGTGGATGCAATGAAAAAAGAAATTGAATTAGACTACTTAACTATTTCAATCTACTAATCTATTCTATGTAGATTCAAAGATAATATAATAGAAAGAATCTAAAGTGTCGTAGAAAAAACTATATGTAGTTCTTTCTACCACACTTTAAGATTCCAACCAGATCCTTTCATTTAAGACTTGGATTTTTTTTATTTAATCCCTTTTTAATTTCTTCAATGATTAATTGGAATTCCAATTAATTATTTTGGCTGACTGTTTTTACATAAATAATAAGTAAAAAAGAAGTAGGAACTAGAATGAACAGTGCAGTAGCAATAAATGCGAGAATATTGACTTCCATAACCTCTTTATTTTTTATTTTCACAATAACTCGGGATGTAATCCCATGGAGAGGAAAAAGGGGTATCTTGTAAATTCAAGGGTAGGGCTTGCATTCTGATAATACTGAATCAATTCAATATTATGAATATCGGATCTATCAAATCAATTCATGGATGAGAGTTATATTTCACGGATGAGAGTTATATAGTATAACATAGGAAGATCCTCTATCCACACTAAGACCAAAATGGGTTTTTTGATTGGATTAGGAATTCCCTCTTTTTTAATCCTTTTCTACTTTTTCTTTTCTATATCTCTAACCCACGAGCTTTCTTAATCTTATACTTTCTTAATCTTATACAATTTCCCTTCCTTTTTCTTATAGTTATACATACAATTATGTATGTATTATATGACCAACTTTCACTTTCTATGGGTCACATAGACATCCAAATAAGCAGTAGAAGTGAGATGGGGAAAAGAGGTCTGAAATAAAAAGGGAATACGATTTATGTATGGATTCCGGT
>NW_028260368.1:12188502-12208502 GCF_056163025.1 Triticum urartu | reverse complement strand
AGGGCACCCTTACTTCACTTTTTTATTTTGCATCTCTCATTAAAGAGGGAGGGAGGGCATATAGGAATTTTTTTTTCACTACTCCCAATCGATAAAGAAAGACACACATACGATATGTGGATTAGTAGAATTTAGGATATTATATTACTCTATCTTTCTTTATGATGATACCATCCTCATCTTAATTTCCTATTCCACTCTTATGGAATAGAGTACCGGTATTTTACCGGAATCCATACATAAATCGTATTCCCTTTTTATTTCAGACCTCTTTTCCCCATCTCACTTCTACTGCTTATTTGGATGTCTATGTGACCCATAGAAAGTGAAAGTTGGTCATATAATACATACATAATTGTATGTATAACTATAAGAAAAAGGAAGGGAAATTGTATAAGATTAAGAAAGTATAAGATTAAGAAAGCTCGTGGGTTAGAGATATAGAAAAGAAAAAGTAGAAAAGGATTAAAAAAGAGGGAATTCCTAATCCAATCAAAAAACCCATTTTGGTCTTAGTGTGGATAGAGGATCTTCCTATGTTATACTATATAACTCTCATCCGTGAAATATAACTCTCATCCATGAATTGATTTGATAGATCCGATATTCATAATATTGAATTGATTCAGTATTATCAGAATGCAAGCCCTACCCTTGAATTTACAAGATACCCCTTTTTCCTCTCCATGGGATTACATCCCGAGTTATTGTGAAAATAAAAAATAAAGAGGTTATGGAAGTCAATATTCTCGCATTTATTGCTACTGCACTGTTCATTCTAGTTCCTACTTCTTTTTTACTTATTATTTATGTAAAAACAGTCAGCCAAAATAATTAATTGGAATTCCAATTAATCATTGAAGAAATTAAAAAGGGATTAAATAAAAAAAATCCAAGTCTTAAATGAAAGGATCTGGTTGGAATCTTAAAGTGTGGTAGAAAGAACTACATATAGTTTTTTCTACGACACTTTAGATTCTTTCTATTATATTATCTTTGAATCTACATAGAATAGATTAGTAGATTGAAATAGTTAAGTAGTCTAATTCAATTTCTTTTTTCATTGCATCCACTTAATTTCAATCAGGTCAAAATAAAAAAATCTAAGACAATTCTTGACCAAAGAATCCATGGAAGGAAAGAAAAATAATATGAAGAATAGACTATAGTAAAAAGTAAAAGGAAATGGAAAATGTGTGATATGCCGTGAATAGTTCCGTGGAAGAAAGTCTAATTTTCTTATGTATAGAACTTTTTTTAACCATTCGTCATTTCTAGTAGAAATTCTGAATTGGTATAATGGCTCTTTCTTACATTACAACTTACAATACAAGAGTTTCTTACAGGAGTGAAACAAAACTAAAGAAAAAGATTAAAGAATAACGTTTGACAAAATGATTAATGCAAAATGATCCATTAAAGAAAAGAATTGATACAACAATTTGATTACTTAATCAATTAGTAGTATCCCTAGAGTCCACTCCTTCCCCATACTACTAGTGAAAGAGAAAATGTAAAGACTACCATTAAAGCAGCCCAAGCGAGACTTACTATATCCATCTAAATTATGTCTCCTATTTCTATGAAGGGATTATTCTACTATTGATCAATAATCATAGTGGAATCAAGGGTACAGAGTCAAAAAGGGATTCCGCCCTAAGGCCATGGATCAATCAGTTCAAGGAATTTACTCCTAACAAATTCTTATAGGAATTCTGGTAGAATTAGAGAGCATTAAAAATACGAGATACTATAGCCCTTTTTTCCTTAAAAAAGAAAGAGTACGGGAATGATGTCCTGAATAGAAGAAGCGGGAATAGGAAGATTTTTTATTCCTTTTGTTACTCTTTTTTTTTTTTTTAAGCAAAGGACGCCCGAATATACCATAAAATTATCGATAGATAAATATTTATTGGATACCTACCTTACCTAATGTTTATTTTTGACCTAAACCCTGCAGCCTTGCTTTGTATCATTCTATGAAAGAATGAAGAGATTTTATCCATAATACAACTCCTAAATTGATTTTTGATCGACCTATTTAATCTGATTCTCGTTAGAATTAAGTAGTCCTTACTTTAGTGTATGTAGGTAACATAAGATGTACGATAAAAAAATGTATAATAATTAGTAAGTCTTGATATTCTTTCGTGGAGTCCCTTCTTGAATCTTAGATTGAAAAAAAAAAAGAATGCCCCTTAGGGACCTTTCTTTGGATACCAAGATTTCTGACATCTTATCCTCGTATTTTAAAATTATCAAATCGAATCTCAATTAAGAACCAATTCAAATTCATATAATAAAAGAATAAGGAAACACTACCTCACCCCTATTGATAACCATTTTGGCCACTACCGTCAAAACAAACCCTAACCCTAGTTTGAGGATAGAACTATGGTATGGTTTCTCTAAACCCAGTATCGGCAGGCCCAGTTACTCTCTTGCCCGAACTTATGCGAAGTAAAAATTTATCGAATTCGATCAGCACTATAAAAAAAACCTAAGTATTTTATTGATCAGGCGGCACCCAGATTTGAACTGGGGATAAAGGATTTGCAGTCCCCTGCCTTACCGCTTGGCCATGCCGCCAAAAAATCCGATCAAAAATCTAGAAAACAGCAAGTATTCATCCACGTTTTCTTACGAAAAGCCCCTTTTATTTTGAATATAATTCTACTTACTTTTTTCCAATCTTTTTCAAAAAATCTATTCCTGCTTTTTTTGATCCAGTTTCTATTATTCTCCTCGATAGATTCTATCTTAAAACATACATTGTTAACACAATAAAACTTCCCATTTCTTTCTATTGAGATGAAAAAGAAGAAAAAGTGGATTTCTATTCACAGGCTGCAAAATTCAGAATAAATTGGAACCGTTAACTAGAATTCTCTTTTTTTTATTGCAGTAGTGAACTACTCTTAAATCGGTATTATCTCCCCCCCCTTCAATGGCATAATAAAATATTATGGCTTTATGCTTAATCCGTGTATAGGTAAACTTTAGGTCCGAACAGCATTATTATCCAAAGATCCCCTTTATGTACATATCTCTATGGGGAATCATGCTTTAATTTTTCAAAGTATTAAATTAAATATCTTGAATAAAAAAAGGAAATTTGCTCTGATATAGAGTATAACCTGACTATCTTGGCGTACCCAAGTGAAATTACGATAAAAGAAAAGCATGGATATGGGGAGAGGTGGATAACTAGATTGGCATGTACTTAAAAAAGGGACTTACTTTATTTTAGAATTCCACAATGAAATACTGAATTTTCTAGCAATTATACTACTCCGATCCGAAATAAAAAAGAACCCTCAAATTATTTTGAGAAATTAAAGTAAGCACGCTATTCTAAATCGAAGTAAAGTCAAACTTTCTAGTATATTATATTACGGCTTTATTACATTCATAGAAAGGAGATAAAATGAGAAATCTTTGCCATCCAATCTGATTAGAATATCATAACATAAAGTATAAGTGGCAGAATTTTTTTTGTAGGAATGTTTTATCAATTCATTTTCATTTCATTTGTACCCCTGGCAAACTCGAACTTTCGTCCAAATGGTCTCTATTCATATGTATGAAATACATATATGAAATACGTATGTGGAGTTCCCTAGAATTTCATGTGATTCAGTAAACAGAATATAGATTCCATGATTGCTAGATCGATCCATAGGGATTGATGAAGAGTGAGCTGATAATGGAATTTTTCTTTGATAAACAGGAAACTTAAGATTAAGATGCTCCGGAATGGAAACGAGGGAATGTCCACAATACCCGGATTTAGTCAGATCCAATTCGAGGGATTTTGTAGGTTCATTAATCAAGCCTTGGCAGAAGAACTTGACAAGTTTCCAACAATTAAAGATCCAGATCACGAAATTGCATTTCAATTATTTGCGAAAGGATATCAACTGCTAGAACCCTCGATAAAAGAAAGAGATGCTGTGTATGAATCACTCACCTATTCTTCCGAATTATATGTATCTGCGAGATTAATTTTTGGTTTCGATGTGCAAAAGCAAACCATTTCTATCGGAAACATTCCTATAATGAATTCCTTAGGAACCTTTATTATAAATGGAATATACCGAATTGTGATCAATCAAATATTGCTAAGTCCTGGTATTTACTACCGCTCGGAATTAGATCATAAGGGAATTTCTATCTACACTGGCACTATAATATCAGATTGGGGGGGGAGATCGGAATTAGCAATTGATAAAAAAGAAAGGATATGGGCTCGCGTGAGTAGAAAACAAAAGATATCTATTCTAGTTCTATCATCAGCTATGGGTTCGAATCTAAGAGAAATTCTGGATAATGTTTCCTACCCTGAAATTTTCTTGTCTTTCCCGAATGCTAAAGAGAAGAAGAGGATTGAGTCAAAAGAAAAAGCTATTTTGGAGTTTTATCAACAATTTGCTTGTGTAGGTGGGGACCTGGTATTTTCGGAGTCCTTATGCGAGGAATTACAAAAGAAATTTTTTCAACAAAAATGTGAATTAGGAAGGATTGGTCGACGAAATATGAATCGGAGACTTAATCTTGATATTCCTCAGAACAATACATTCTTGTTACCACGAGATGTATTGGCCGCTACGGATCATTTGATTGGAATGAAATTTGGAACGGGTATACTTGACGATGACGATATGAATCACTTGAAAAATAAACGTATTCGTTCGGTTGCGGATCTGTTACAAGATCAATTCGGATTGGCTCTTGGTCGTTTACAACATGCAGTTCAAAAAACTATTCGTAGAGTATTCATACGTCAATCGAAACCGACTCCCCAAACTTTGGTAACTCCAACTTCAACTTCAATTTTATTAATAACTACTTATGAGACCTTTTTTGGCACATACCCGTTATCTCAAGTTTTTGATCAAACGAATCCATTGACACAAACTGTTCATGGGCGAAAAGTGAGTTGTTTAGGTCCTGGAGGGTTGACGGGGAGAACCGCAAGTTTTCGGAGCCGAGATATTCATCCGAGTCACTATGGGCGTATTTGTCCAATTGACACGTCTGAAGGAATCAATGTTGGACTTACTGGATCCTTAACAATTCATGCGAGAATTGATCACTTGTGGGGATCCATAGAGAGTCCGTTTTATGAAATATCTGCTGAGAAAGCAAAAGAAAAAAAAGAGAGACAGGTGGTTTATCTATCACCAAATAGAGATGAATATTATATGATAGCAGCAGGAAATTCTTTGTCCTTGAATCAAGGTATTCAGGAAGAACAGGTTGTTCCGGCTAGATACCGTCAAGAATTCTTGACTATTGCATGGGAACAGATTCATGTTAGAAGTATTTTTCCTTTCCAATATTTTTCTATTGGGGGTTCTCTCATTCCTTTTATTGAGCACAATGATGCGAATCGGGCTTTAATGAGTTCTAATATGCAGCGCCAAGCAGTTCCGCTTTCTCGGTCCGAGAAATGCATTGTTGGAACTGGATTGGAACGCCAAACAGCTCTAGATTCGAGGGTTTCCATTATAGCCGAACGCGAGGGAAAGATCATTTCTACTGATAGTCATAAGATACTTTTATCAAGTAGTGGGAAGACTATAAGTATTCCTTTAGTTAACCACCGTCGCTCTAACAAAAATACTTGTATGCACCAAAAACCCCGGGTTCCACGGGGTAAATCCATTAAAAAAGGACAAATTTTAGCAGAAGGAGCTGCTACAATTGGGGGCGAACTTGCTTTAGGAAAAAACGTATTAGTAGCTTATATGCCATGGGAAGGTTACAATTTTGAAGACGCAGTACTAATTAGCGAACGTTTGGTATATGAAGATATTTATACCTCTTTTCACATCCGGAAATATGAAATTCAGACGGATACGACAAGCCAGGGCTCCGCTGAAAAAATCACTAAAGAAATACCACATCTAGAAGAACATTTACTCCGCAATTTGGACAGAAATGGAGTTGTTAGGTTGGGATCCTGGGTAGAAACTGGTGATATTTTAGTAGGTAAATTAACGCCTCAGATAGCGAGCGAATCATCTTATATCGCGGAAGCTGGATTATTACGGGCCATATTTGGCCTTGAGGTTTCCACTTCAAAAGAAACTTCTCTGAAATTACCTATAGGTGGAAGAGGGCGCGTTATCGATGTGAAATGGATCCAAAGGGACCCGCTCGACATAATGGTTCGTGTATATATTTTACAGAAACGTGAAATCAAAGTTGGGGATAAAGTAGCCGGAAGACATGGGAATAAAGGGATCATTTCCAAAATTTTGCCTAGGCAAGATATGCCCTATTTGCAAGATGGAACACCCGTTGATATGGTCTTCAATCCCTTAGGAGTACCCTCCCGAATGAATGTGGGACAAATATTTGAAAGCTCGCTCGGATTAGCGGGGGATCTGCTAAAGAAACATTATAGAATAGCACCCTTTGATGAGAGATATGAGCAAGAGGCTTCAAGAAAACTTGTGTTTTCAGAATTATATGAAGCCAGTAAAGAAACAAAAAATCCATGGGTATTTGAACCCGAGTACCCGGGAAAAAGCAGAATATTTGATGGAAGAACAGGCGACCCCTTTGAGCAACCTGTTCTAATAGGGAAGTCCTATATCTTAAAATTAATTCATCAAGTTGATGAGAAAATTCATGGGCGTTCTACTGGGCCCTACTCACTTGTTACACAACAACCGGTTAGAGGAAGAGCCAAGCAAGGGGGACAACGAGTAGGAGAAATGGAAGTTTGGGCTTTAGAAGGATTTGGTGTTGCTCATATTTTACAAGAGATACTTACTTATAAATCTGACCATCTTATAGCTCGCCAAGAAATACTTAATGCTACGATCTGGGGAAAAAGAATACCTAATCATGAGGATCCTCCAGAATCTTTTCGAGTGCTCGTTCGAGAACTACGATCTTTGGCTCTAGAACTGAATCATTTCCTTGTATCTGAAAAGAACTTCCAGGTTAATAGGGAGGAAGTTTGATCGGAATAAATATAAATTCTTTTCTTATTTCTATTTTATGATTGACCAATATAAACATCAACAACTTCAAATTGGACTCGTTTCCCCTCAACAAATAAAGGCTTGGGCTAACAAAAACCTACCTAATGGAGAAGTCGTTGGCGAAGTCACAAGGCCCTCTACTTTTCATTATAAAACCGATAAACCAGAAAAAGATGGATTGTTTTGCGAAAGAATCTTTGGACCCATAAAAAGCGGGATTTGCGCTTGTGGCAATTCTCGAGCGAGCGGAGCTGAAAACGAAGACGAAAGATTTTGCCAAAAATGCGGGGTCGAATTTGTGGATTCTCGGATACGAAGATATCAAATGGGATACATCAAACTCGCATGTCCCGTGACTCATGTGTGGTATTTGAAAGGTCTTCCTAGTTATATCGCGAATCTTTTAGATAAACCTCTTAAGAAGTTGGAGGGCCTAGTATACGGCGATTTCTCTTTTGCTAGGCCCAGCACTAAAAAACCCACTTTTTTACGATTACGAGGTTTATTCGAAGAGGAAATTGCATCCTGTAACCACAGCATTTCTCCCTTTTTTTCTACCCCAGGCTTTGCAACATTTCGAAATCGGGAAATTGCGACAGGAGCAGGTGCTATTAGAGAACAATTAGCAGATTTGGATTTGCGAATTATTATAGAGAATTCTTTGGTCGAATGGAAGGAATTAGAAGACGAGGGGTATAGTGGAGATGAGTGGGAAGATAGAAAAAGACGAATAAGAAAAGTTTTTTTGATTAGACGCATGCAATTGGCGAAACATTTTATTCAAACAAATGTAGAACCAGAATGGATGGTTTTGTGCTTATTACCGGTTCTTCCTCCCGAATTGAGACCTATTGTTTATAGGTCTGGAGATAAAGTAGTGACTTCAGACATTAATGAACTTTATAAGAGAGTTATCCGTCGGAACAACAATCTTGCCTATCTATTAAAAAGAAGTGAATTAGCGCCAGCAGATTTAGTAATGTGCCAGGAAAAATTGGTACAAGAAGCCGTGGATACACTTCTTGATAGTGGGTCCCGCGGGCAACCGACGAGGGATGGTCACAATAAAGTATACAAATCACTTTCAGATGTAATTGAAGGTAAAGAGGGAAGGTTTCGCGAGACTCTGCTTGGGAAACGGGTCGATTACTCGGGGCGTTCTGTCATTGTTGTGGGTCCTTCGCTTTCATTACATCAATGTGGATTACCTCTAGAGATAGCAATAAAGCTTTTTCAGCTATTTGTAATTCGCGATTTAATCACGAAACGCGCCACTTCTAATGTAAGGATTGCTAAAAGGAAAATTTGGGAAAAAGAACCCATTGTATGGGAAATACTTCAAGAAGTTATGCGGGGACATCCTGTACTGTTAAATAGAGCACCTACCCTGCATAGATTAGGCATACAGGCCTTTCAACCCACTTTAGTAGAGGGGCGTACTATTTCTTTACACCCATTAGTGTGTAAGGGTTTCAATGCGGACTTTGATGGAGATCAAATGGCTGTTCATCTACCTTTATCCTTGGAAGCTCAGGCAGAAGCCCGTTTACTTATGTTTTCTCATATGAATCTCTTATCTCCCGCTATTGGGGATCCTATTTGCGTACCAACCCAAGACATGCTTATCGGGCTTTATGTATTAACGATTGGAAAGCGTCGAGGTATTTGTGCAAATAGATATAATAGTTGCAGAAACTACCCAAATCTAAAAGTAAATTACAATAATAATAATAATTTTAAATATAGGAAAGATAAAGAACCCCATTTTTCTAGTTCTTATGATGCACTGGGAGCTTATAGACAAAAACTAATCAGTTTAGATAGTCCCTTGTGGCTACGATGGAACCTGGATCAACGCGTCATTGGGTCAAGAGAAGTTCCGATTGAAGTTCAATATGAATCTTTGGGGACTTATCATGAGATTTATGCCCACTATCTAATAATGGGAAATAGAAAAAAAGAAATTCGTTCGATATACATTCGAACCACTCTTGGTCATATTTCTTTTTATAGAGAAATAGAGGAAGCCATACAAGGATTTAGTCAGGCCTATTCATACACTACCTAAACAAGAAAGTTAGATTCGGCGATGCCCCTCCCCTTTCGGGGGGCATTCCGATTTCCCTAGTATCATCATTATTTGCCACGCGAATCCAGATTGAGATTGAGGCAATTAAGTTAATTAAATTTTCGAATCACTGACTCAGGCCCATTGTCGAATCCTACTCAGCAATTGTCGAATCCTACTCAGCCGAAAAGGGGGTACTTATGTATGGCGGAACGGGCCAATCTGGTCTTTCATAATAAAGAGATAGACGGAACTGGTATGAAACGACTTATTAGCAGATTAATAGATCATTTTGGAATGGGATATACATCCCATATACTGGATCAACTAAAGACTCTGGGCTTCCATCAAGCCACTACTACATCGATTTCGTTAGGAATCGAGGATCTTTTAACAATACCCTCTAAGGGATGGTTAGTCCAAGACGCGGAACAACAGAGTTTTCTTTTGGAGAAACACTATTATTATGGGGCTGTACACGCGGTAGAAAAATTACGCCAATCTGTTGAGATATGGTATGCGACAAGTGAATATTTGAAACAAGAAATGAATTCAAATTTTCGGATAACGGATCCTTCTAATCCAGTCTATCTAATGTCTTTTTCAGGAGCCAGAGGAAATGCATCTCAAGTACACCAATTAGTAGGTATGAGAGGATTAATGTCGGACCCTCAAGGACAAATGATTGATTTACCTATTCAAAGCAATTTACGCGAGGGACTTTCTTTGACAGAATATATAATTTCCTGCTATGGAGCCCGCAAAGGGGTTGTAGATACTGCTGTGCGAACAGCAGATGCTGGATATCTTACACGTAGACTTGTTGAAGTAGTTCAACATATTATTGTGCGTAGAAGAGATTGTGGTACTATCCGAGGTATTTCTGTAAGTCCTCAAAATGGGATGACGGAAAAACTTTTTGTCCAAACACTAATTGGTCGTGTATTAGCAGACGATATATATATCGGTTCACGATGCATTGCCGCGCGAAATCAAGATATTGGAATTGGATTAGTCAATCGATTCATAACTGCCTTTCGAGCACAACCATTTCGAGCACAACCAATATATATTAGAACCCCCTTTACTTGCCGAAGCACTTCTTGGATCTGTCAATTATGCTATGGCCGGAGTCCTACTCATAGTGATCTGGTCGAATTGGGAGAAGCCGTAGGTATTATTGCAGGTCAATCAATTGGGGAGCCAGGGACTCAACTAACATTAAGAACTTTTCATACTGGCGGAGTATTCACAGGGGGTACTGCCGACCTTGTACGATCCCCTTCGAATGGAAAAATAAAATTCAATGAGAATTTGGTTCACCCCACACGTACCCGTCATGGGCAGCCTGCTTTTCTATGTTATATAGACTTGCATGTAACTATTCAGAGTCAAGATATTCTATATAGTGTGAATATTCCCTCAAAAAGCTTGATTCTAGTGCAAAATGATCAATATGTAAAATCCGAACAAGTAATTGCGGAGATTCGTGCCGGAACGTCCACTTTACATTTTAAAGAAAGGGTACAAAAGCATATTTATTCTGAATCAGACGGCGAAATGCACTGGAGTACTGATGTTTACCATGCGCCCGAATATCAATATGGTAATCTTCGCCGATTACCAAAAACAAGCCATTTATGGATATTGTCAGTAAGTATGTGCAGATCCAGTATAGCGTCTTTTTCACTCCACAAGGATCAAGATCAAATGAATACTTATGGTAAAAAAGATAGGGAAATTCTTGATTATTCAACGTCGGATCGAATCATGTCCAATGGCCATTGGAATTTTATCTATCCTTCTATTTTTCAAGATAATTCAGATTTGTTGGCGAAAAAGCGAAGAAATAGGTTCGTCATTCCATTACAATATCATCAAGAACAAGAGAAAGAACTAATATCCTGTTTTGGGATTTCGATTGAAATCCCCCTTATGGGTGTTTTACGTAGAAATACTATTTTTGCTTATTTTGACGATCCCCGATACAGAAAAGATAAAAAGGGTTCAGGAATTGTTAAATTTAGATATAGGACCCTAGAAGAAGAATATAGGACTCGAGCGGAAGACTCAGAAGAGGAATATGAGACCCTAGAAGACGAATACAGGACCCGAGAGGACGAATATGAATATGAAACCCTAGAAGAATCTAAATATGGAATCCTAGAAGACGAATACGAATATGAAACCCTAGAAGACGAATATGGGAGCCCAGAAAACGAATATGGGAACCCAGAGAACGAATATAGGACTTTAGAGAAAGACTCAGAAGAGGAATATGGGAGCCCAGAGAGCAAATATAGGACCCAAGAGGACGAATATGGAACTCTAGAGGAAGACTCAGAAGACGAATATGGCAGCCCCGGGGAAAGCGCAGAGGAAAAATATGGTACTTTAGAGGAAGACTCAGAAGAAGATTCAGAGGACGAATACGAGAGCCCAGAGGAAGATTCCATCTTAAAAAAAGAGGGTTTGATTGAGCATCGAGGAACAAAAGAATTTAGTCTAAAATACCAAAAAGAAGTAGATCGGTTTTTTTTCATTCTTCAAGAACTTCATAT
The DNA here is from genome assembly GCF_056163025.1 of Triticum urartu. Lineage (NCBI taxonomy): Eukaryota > Viridiplantae > Streptophyta > Magnoliopsida > Poales > Poaceae > Triticum > Triticum urartu. The sequence continues at coordinate 12,196,875 of NW_028260368.1, read as the reverse complement.
CTTGCCGAGATCTTCATCCCTAAAGATACTTGACAATAGTATTATTGGAGTGAATACACAACTCACAAAAAATACAAGAAGTCGACTAGGCGGACTGGTCCGAGTGAAGAGAAAAAAAAGCCATACGGAACTCAAAATATTTTCCGGAGATATTCATTTTCCTGAAGAGGCGGATAAGATATTAGGTGGCTGTTTGATACCGCCAGAAAGACAAAAAAAAGATTCTAAGGAATCAAAAAAAAGGAAAAATTGGGTCTATGTTCAACGGAAAAAAATTCTCAAGAGCAAGGAAAAGTATTTTGTTTCCGTTCGCCCTACAGTGGCATATGAAATGGACGAAGGAAGAAATTTAGCAACACTTTTCCCGCAGGATCTCTTGCAAGAAGAAAATAATCTCCAAATTCGACTTGTCAATTTTATTTCTCATGAAAATAGCAAGTTAACTCAAAGAATTTATCACACAAATAGTCAATTTGTTAGAACTTGCTTAGTAGTGAATTGGGAACAAGAAGAAAAAGAAAAGGCTGGTGCTTCCCTTGTTGAGGTAAGAGCAAATGATCTTATTCGCGATTTCCTAAGAATTGAGTTAGTCAAGTCCACTATTTCGTATACACGAAAAAGGTATGGTAGGACAAGTGCAGGACCGATTCCCCATAATAGGTTAGATCGCGCCAATATCAATTCTTTTTATTCCAAGGCGAAGATTGAATCACTTAGCCAACATCCAGAAGCTATTGGCACTTTGTTGAATCGAAATAAAGAATACCACTCTTTGATGATTTTGTCGGCATCCAACTGTTCTCGAATTGGTTTATTCAAGAATTCAAAACATCCCAATGCGATAAAAGAATGGAATCCTAGAATTCCTATTCGAGAAATTTTTGGGCCCTTAGGCGCTATTGTAGCTAGTATATCGCATTTTTCTTCATCTTACTATTTACTAACGCATAATAAAATCCTGTTAAAAAAATATTTGTTCGTTGACAATTTAAAACAAACCTTCCAAGTACTTCAAGAACTTAAATACTCTTTAATAGATGAAAATAAAAGGATTTCTAATTTCGATAGTAACATAATGTTGGATCCATTCCTTTTGAATTGTCACTTTGTCCATCATGATTCTTGGGAAGAGACATTGGCAATAATTCACCTTGGACAATTTATTTGTGAAAATGTATGTCTATTTAAATCGCACATAAAAAAATCCGGTCAAATTTTCATTGTAAATATGAATTCCTTTGTTATAAGAGCAGCTAAACCTTATTTGGCCACTACAGGAGCAACTGTTAATGGTCATTATGGAGAAATCCTTTACAAGGGAGATAGGTTAGTTACGTTTATATATGAAAAATCGAGATCTAGTGACATAACGCAAGGTCTTCCAAAAGTGGAACAAATCTTTGAAGCGCGTTCAATTGATTCATTATCCCCGAATCTCGAAAGGAGAATTGAGGATTGGAATGAGCGTATACCAAGAATTCTTGGGGTCCCTTGGGGATTCTTGATTGGAGCTGAGCTAACCATAGCCCAAAGTCGTATCTCTTTGGTTAATAAAATCCAAAAGGTTTATCGATCCCAAGGGGTACAGATCCATAATAGACATATAGAGATTATTATACGCCAAGTAACATCAAAAGTGCGGGTTTCCGAAGATGGAATGTCTAATGTTTTTTCGCCTGGGGAATTAATCGGACTATTGCGAGCGGAACGAGCAGGACGAGCTTTGGATGAATCGATCTATTATCGGGCAATCTTATTGGGAATAACAAGGGCTTCCCTGAATACCCAAAGTTTCATATCTGAAGCAAGTTTTCAAGAAACTGCTCGAGTTTTAGCAAAAGCTGCCCTACGAGGTCGCATTGATTGGTTGAAAGGCTTGAAAGAAAACGTAGTTCTGGGGGGGATTATACCTGTTGGTACCGGATTCCAAAAATTTGTGCATCGTTCCCCACAAGACAAGAACCTTTATTTCGAAATAAAAAAAAAAAATCTATTCGCGTCGGAAATGAGAGATTTTTTGTTTCTCCATACAGAATTAGTTTCTTCAGATTCTGACGTAACAAACAATTTTTATGAGACATAAGAACCCCCATAAAAATATTTTTTACTTTACTAGACTTTTGAACTTAGAACACTAACAGGTCAAATTTTAGATTTTTAAGATTTTTATTTTAATAAGTAAAACAAGTCAGTTAATTCATTAAGGTGGTTATGTTTATACCATGTATCAATGGCCAACTCTTATCTTAGTACAAGGTTCTCTCGGAACAATTATTATTTATTTCAAGCTATTTCGGATCTTTCTTAATCTTCAAAAAGAACTAAATTCCGTAATGGAATGGTAGGATTAAAAAAAAGGAAGTGTGGAAAAAATGACAAGAAGATATTGGAACATTAATTTGAAAGAGATGATAGAAGCAGGAGTTCATTTTGGTCATGGTATTAAGAAATGGAATCCTAAAATGGCCCCTTACATTTCGGCAAAGCGTAAAGGTACTCATATTATAAATCTCGCTAGAACGGCTCGTTTTTTATCAGAAGCTTGTGATTTAGTTTTTGATGCAGCAAGTCAGGGAAAAAGTTTCTTAATTGTTGGTACCAAAAAAAGAGCAACAGATTTAGTAGCATCAGCTGCAATAAGGGCTCGTTGTCATTATGTTAATAAAAAGTGGTTCAGTGGTATGTTAACGAATTGGTCGATTACGAAAACTAGACTTTCTCAATTTAGAGACTTAAGAGCAGAAGAAAAAATGGGAAAATTCCACCATCTCCCAAAAAGAGATGTGGCAATCTTGAAGAGAAAATTATCTACTTTGCAAAGGTATCTCGGCGGGATCAAATATATGACGAGATTGCCAGACATTGTGATCGTCCTTGATCAGCAAAAAGAGTATATAGCTCTTCGGGAATGTGCCATTTTGGGGATTCCTACTATTTCTTTAGTCGATACAAATTGTGACCCGGATCTCGCGAATATATCGATTCCAGCCAACGATGACACTATGACTTCAATTCGATTGATTCTTAACAAATTAGTATTTTCAATTTGTGAGGGCCGTTCTCTCTATATAAGAAATCGTTGATTAAGAATATATAGTGAATTCTTGGGCAACTGCGTAAATTTATGGAATCACTTACTTTACTATATCTTTTTTTTTGCATAGAATTTTTTTTGCATAGAAAAAAGAAGGGGAATATTGATATATATTAGAGGGTATTGATATATATTATGATCTGATGTGCTTTCTTGGTATCCTAAATATAAGATTAATACTTCAAGTTGCTGAGTTGAGAAAGAGATGGTTGAATCAAAAGAATTCCTTTTTTGAAGTTCAATTTTTATCAGAGGACAATATGAATATTATACCTTGTTCCATTAAAACACTCAAGGGGTTATACGATATATCGGGTGTAGAAGTAGGCCAACACTTCTATTGGCAAATAGGAGGTTTCCAAATTCATGCCCAAGTACTCATCACTTCTTGGGTCGTAATTACTATCTTGCTAGGTTCAGTTGTCATAGCTGTTCGGAATCCACAAACCATCCCGACCGACGGTCAGAATTTTTTTGAATATGTCCTTGAGTTTATTCGAGACTTGAGCAAAACTCAGATTGGAGAAGAATATGGTCCCTGGGTTCCCTTTATTGGAACTATGTTCCTTTTTATTTTTGTTTCGAATTGGTCGGGTGCTCTTTTACCTTGGAAAATTATAGAGTTACCCCATGGGGAATTAGCAGCGCCCACGAATGATATAAATACTACTGTTGCTTTAGCTTTACTCACGTCAGCGGCATATTTTTATGCTGGTCTTAGCAAAAAAGGATTGAGCTATTTCGAGAAATATATTAAACCAACTCCAATCCTTTTACCAATTAACATCCTAGAAGATTTCACAAAACCATTATCGCTTAGCTTTCGACTTTTCGGGAATATATTGGCGGATGAATTAGTCGTTGTTGTTCTTGTTTCTTTAGTCCCCTTAGTAATCCCTATACCGGTCATGTTTCTTGGATTATTTACAAGCGGTATTCAAGCTCTTATTTTTGCAACATTAGCCGCAGCCTATATAGGTGAATCCATGGAGGGTCATCATTGAATTGACTCTTTTTGGAAATAGTATTTTTTTTTTTTGCAGCTTAGCTCAATTCATGCATGGTTCCAGATAATCTGCTTGGTTGCAAAAAAATAGTTAGAAATGCGTATGAATATATAGCCTAGAGTTGTAGGAGAGAGAATAGAATAGACTATATTATGGAATTTTCAAAGTATATATGCATTAAGGAGGGTGGAGTCAGGCTAGATCTATACTATAATATCCTTAATGTCTATAAGTGGAGTCCTCTTTTATGCAGGTTTCCACTTTAAGCAATGATTTTAGAATCCGATTCAATAGAAAATGAGAAAATATGCAAACAAAATAGAAGAAACAAATGTATATATATAGGATATTATATTATATATTCCTAGGTTAGATTCATTATCTAATCCGATATATGGATATGGAATTCCCTTCTATGTAGTTCGGACAATTCACATTATCATTTCAATTTGATTTCAATTTGTACTTTTTAGTTACTTTACTTCTCCCCAATAGAGCTTAGAAGTAAGAATTTATTGGTTGATTGTATCCTTAACCATTTCTTTTTTTTGACACGAGGAACTACTCACCATGAATCCACTAATTGCTGCTGCTTCTGTTATTGCTGCTGGATTGGCCGTAGGGCTTGCTTCTATTGGACCTGGAGTTGGTCAAGGTACTGCTGCAGGACAAGCTGTAGAAGGTATTGCGAGACAGCCAGAAGCAGAAGGTAAAATACGAGGTACTTTATTGCTTAGTCTAGCTTTTATGGAAGCTTTAACAATTTATGGACTAGTTGTGGCACTAGCGCTTTTATTTGCGAACCCTTTTGTTTAATCTTAAAAAAAAAATTCTTTCGATTTCGATTAGATACTTTTTTCTTTTTTTAGTAAATTGGTATTTGCTTCCACAATTCCAATTATATCAATACTTTATTTAATTTACTCCTATTTATTACTCCTGGAATTATCTATTTATCGGGACAGATAATACCCCATTCTAGGAAGGGCTGAGTTGAGTATTATTAATTTAGAAGATATGCTCACCTTCTTATTTCCCGTCCTTAGTTTAGGAAAGTGGAAAGTTTTTTCCTTTTATTTTAGGAATTTTGGGAACAGAACATTTCAACAAAGGAAGTCTTTCACCGGTCAAACAAGACGTAAGACTTAATCTAAAAGAAATTACTAGATTGAATCTATTTGCATTAAAAAAACCGATCAAAAAAGGGCGAGCGAAGTAAGTGATCGAAAAACTTTGTTCTTTGTTCGTCCTATCTATAAGAGGAGAGCATATGAAAAATGTAACCCATTCTTTCGTTTTTTTAGCTCACTGGCCATCCGCTGGCAGTTTCGGGCTTAATACCGATATTTTAGCAACAAATCTAATAAATCTAACTGTAGTGGTTGGTGTTTTGATTTTTTTTGGAAAGGGAGTGTGTGCGAGTTGTCTATTTCAAGAATAGATTGGATCTATCCGGCTGCACTTTATAATATTTTTTAGTATTTTTCGGATAAATAAGAAAAGGGTGCACGATCTCGACGAATTACTTCTGAATAAATTCAGAAATCATATGGAAGAACCATAGCATTTCGCGACTCATTGGTAAATCAACTTTGATTCTCTATAAACCAAGAATGTGAGACCATTAACACGGTTAAAGCTAAACTGCTTGAAGTCCAGGCAAAAAGAGGTACTCTTTCTACAACTATATTAGTATTAGTACCAATTTAAACGGGAAATAGCTAATGTAAAATTTATCTGATATAGAACACTCATATCGATAAAATGGTTTGAACTATTTACTAGAAAAAAAAGGGGGCACCCTGCCCTTTTTTAACCAATGCCGAATCGACGACCTATGTATAAAAAAGAGAAATTTTTTGGATTTGAAGAAAAAAAAAATAAAAAAGAATTCTATTAATTTTCATTTTCCATTTATTTAGTTAGTTTTTCTTAATGAAATTGAAATTATTAACTAGAGGGCAAATAAAAATAAAGAAACAACTTTGCTGACCATGATATATTTTTATCTAGGCGGAAGAGTCCTCTTAATATTTATCTAGTCTTATATAGGTTTCGGTATATTGAAATATAAACATAAAAAAGAAGATAGAGGATAGGCTCATTACTTAAAAAAAAGATATGGAAATAGCTATAGAAAAAAAAAAAGGAGCGTGAGAGCCAAATGAATCGAAAGATTCATGTTTGGTTCGGGAAGAGATCATAAAAGTTGTAAACTTACAAAATAATCTACTTTCATTAAAAGATTTATTAGATAATCGAAAACAGAGGATCTTGAGTACTATTCGAAATTCAGAAGAATTGCGTAGAGGGACCATTGAGCAACTCGAAAAAGCTCGGATTCGATTACAGAAAGTCGAACTAGAAGCGGATGAGTATCGAATGAATGGATACTCTGAGATAGAACGAGAAAAAGCAAATTTGATTAATGCTACTTCTATTAGTTTGGAACAATTGGAAAAGTCTAAAAACGAAACCCTTTATTTTGAAAAACAAAGGGCAATGAATCAGGTCCGACAGCGGGTTTTCCAACAGGCCGTACAAGGAGCTCTAGGAACTCTGAATAGTTGTTTGAATACCGAGTTACATTTCCGTACGATTCGTGCTAATATTGGCATTCTCGGGTCCCTGGAATGGAAGAAATAATTAAATTAATTAGGCCTTGAACTTCTACTTTCGTTTAGAATTTAGGCATTATTTTTCCCCTTGCTTCCGAAAAAAGAGTCAAGAAACACTAATGGCAACCCTTCGAGTCGACGAAATTCATAAAATTCTCCGCGAACGTATTGAACAATATAATAGGAAAGTAGGGATTGAGAATATAGGTCGCGTAGTTCAAGTGGGGGATGGGATTGCTCGTATTATAGGTCTTGGTGAAATAATGTCAGGTGAATTAGTCGAATTTGCAGAAGGTACTAGGGGTATTGCTCTGAATTTGGAATCCAAAAATGTTGGGATTGTATTAATGGGCGATGGGTTGATGATACAAGAGGGAAGTTTTGTAAAAGCAACAGGAAGAATTGCTCAGATACCCGTGAGTGAGGCTTACTTGGGTCGTGTTGTAAATGCTCTGGCTAAACCTATTGATGGGAAAGGCGAAATTATAGCTTCCGAATCTCGCTTAATTGAATCTCCTGCTCCAAGTATAATTTCCAGGCGTTCCGTATACGAACCTCTTCAAACAGGGCTTATTGCTATCGATTCGATGATCCCTATAGGGCGCGGTCAGCGAGAGTTAATTATTGGGGACAGACAGACTGGCAAAACAGCAGTAGCCACAGATACAATTCTCAATCAAAAAGGGCAAGGTGTAATATGTGTTTATGTAGCTATCGGTCAAAGAGCATCCTCCGTAGCTCAAGTAGTAACTACTTTCCATGAGGAGGGGGCCATGGAATACACTATTGTAGTAGCTGAAATGGCGGATTCACCTGCTACATTACAATACCTCGCTCCTTATACGGGAGCAGCCCTGGCTGAGTATTTTATGTACCGCGAACGGCATACTTTAATAATTTATGATGATCTCTCCAAACAGGCACAAGCTTATCGCCAAATGTCCCTTCTATTAAGAAGACCTCCCGGACGTGAGGCTTATCCAGGGGATGTTTTTTATTTGCATTCACGCCTTTTAGAAAGAGCCGCTAAATTAAATTCTCTTTTAGGCGAAGGAAGTATGACCGCTTTACCAATAGTTGAGACTCAATCTGGAGACGTTTCCGCCTATATTCCTACTAATGTAATCTCCATTACAGATGGACAAATATTCTTATCTGCGGATCTATTCAATGCCGGAATTCGACCCGCTATTAATGTGGGTATTTCTGTTTCCAGAGTAGGATCCGCGGCTCAAATTAAAGCCATGAAACAAGTAGCTGGCAAATCAAAATTGGAACTAGCGCAATTCGCAGAGTTACAAGCCTTTGCACAATTCGCCTCTGCTCTCGATAAAACAAGTCAGAATCAATTGGCAAGGGGTCGACGATTAAGGGAATTGCTTAAACAATCCCAGGCAAATCCTCTCCCAGTGGAAGAGCAGATAGCTACTATTTATACCGGAACAAGAGGATATCTTGATTCGTTAGAAATTGAACAGGTAAATAAATTTCTGGATGAGTTACGTAAACATCTAAAAGATACTAAACCTCAATTCCAAGAAATTATATCTTCTAGCAAGACATTCACCGAGCAAGCGGAAATCCTTTTGAAGGAAGCTATTCAGGAACAGCTGGAACGGTTTTCTCTTCAGTAACAAATAAATTTTGCATGTCT
>NW_028260368.1:12155162-12188002 GCF_056163025.1 Triticum urartu | reverse complement strand
TTCTAGGTTGTGAAGCAAAACTAAAGGGATGTGGATAAAGGGAGGGATGATAGAAAGAAGGAAGAGGAAATAAATAAGATATAGGATTCCACTATGTATGGTCTATGAATTACATCATAAAAGGCAATGTGATAAAGCATCAATATAATAAAAATAATAGAGAATTAAAAATTGTAACTTGAAACAAGAACTACAAATTTAAAGCAATAATAAAGAGCCGCCCGGGTTAATAAAACTGAGAAAATTAACTCGGAAAGAAATTTTTTGGAAGCTCCGTTGCGGGATTCAGACCTAACCATTCAAGGAGAAGCAGTGGGAACGACAGAACCTATGATTCCATAGGATTTTATTGAAAAGAATCCTAACACTTCATTGGGTGGGATGGCGGAACAAACCAAAAAAATTGTCTTATTTGGTAAGTTTATAAATTAACAAATAAGACAGGAAAGAGTAAATATTCGCCCGCGAAATTCTTATTGAATTAGAATACTTTACCGCGATTCAATAAGAGTAAAAATAAGGATTTTTTTAAGAAGGATTACATTATCTATAAATATAGAATTTAGATAAATATACACACACATCTGGATATATTCTAGATCTTCTTTTTTGACTATATATTATATTTTTCTGTTTTAACAAATTCAATATAAAAAAAACCGAACTTTTTCTATTATCTATTAATGTGTATCTATCCGTACCGTAATATTTTGGAATATTATGAATTAGAGAAATTTACATGCTTTCTGATTCCATTCGCGAGGAGCTGGATGAGAAGAAACTCTCATGTCCAGTTTTGCAGTAGAGATGGAACTAAGAAAGAGAACCATCGACTATAACCCCAAAAGAACCAGATTTCGCAAACAACATAGAGGAAGAATGAAAGGAAAATCCTGCCGAGGCAATCGTATTTGTTTTGGTAGATATGCTCTTCAAGCACTTGAACCCGCTTGGATCACGGCGAGACAGATAGAAGCAGGACGAAGAGCAATAACACGATATGCACGTCGTGGTGGAAAAATATGGGTACGTATATTTCCCGACAAACCGGTTACACTAAGACCCACGGAAACACGTATGGGCTCGGGAAAGGGGTCCCCCGAATATTGGGTATCCGTTGTTAAACCTGGTCGTATACTTTATGAAATTGGGGGGGAGTATCTGAAACTGTAGCTAGAGCAGCTATCTCCATAGCTGCCAGTAAAATGCCCATACGAAGTCAATTTATTCGATTAGAGATATAGAACCCTAAAAGGGGTATGGAAGATAAAAAAAAATGCTCGGTTTTTCTTTCTGGAAAGACAATATTTCTTTCATCCTTTTGCATTGAAATAACAAATTGAAATCAAAATAATATGATTCAACCTCAGACCCTTTTAAATGTAGCAGATAATAGTGGAGCTCGAAAATTGATGTGTATTCGAGTCATAGGAGCTGCTGGTAATCAGCGATATGCTCGTATTGGTGATGTTATTGTTGCTGTAATCAAAGACGCATTGCCCCAAATGCCTCTAGAAAGATCCGAAGTAATTCGAGCTGTAATTGTACGTACATGTAAAGAGTTCAAATGCGAAGACGGTATAATAATCCGCTATGATGACAATGCTGCGGTTATAATTGATCAAAAAGGCAATCCAAAAGGAACTCGAGTTTTTGGCGCGATTGCCGAGGAATTGAGAGAATTGAATTTTACCAAAATAGTTTCATTAGCTCCTGAAGTATTATAAATACTAGTAGGCGAAATTGAGACCAAAGAATTAATTTAGTAGATTGTGTTTTACGTATATGTTTTAAAATCCAAAATGAAAAAAAAAAAAAGAAAACATGTTGATTATAGAAAAATTAGGAGGAACCTAGAATTAGAGTCTTATGGGCAAGGACACTATTGCTGATTTACTAACCTCTATAAGAAATGCGGACATGAATAAAAAAGGAACAGTTCGAGTAGTATCTACAAATATTACCGAAAACATTGTTAAAATACTTCTACGAGAGGGTTTTATTGAAAGTGTTCGGAAACATCAGGAACGTAACAGATATTTCTTGGTTTCAACTTTGCGACATCAAAAGAGAAAGACTATAAAAGGAATATATAGAACAAGAACCTTTTTAAAGCGTATCAGCCGACCCGGCTTACGAATTTATACCAACTATCAAGGAATTCCTAAAGTTTTGGGTGGAATGGGAATTGCTATTCTTTCTACTTCTCGAGGAATAATGACAGATCGAGAAGCTCGACTAAACAGAATTGGGGGAGAAGTCTTATGTTATATATGGTAATCGCCCCGCCTATAGTGCTCGAATTCTATCTCGCCCTTCCTATTTTTAAAATAAAAATAGAAAAATAGGAGAAAAAAAATATGACAGAAAAAAAAAATAGGAGAGAAAAAAAAAACCCGAGAGAAGCAAAAGTAACTTTCGAAGGTTTAGTTACGGAAGCCCTACCCAATGGAATGTTCCGCGTTCGGCTAGAGAATGACACCATCATCCTAGGCTATATTTCAGGAAAGATACGGTCTAGTTCTATACGAATACTGATGGGGGATAGGGTCAAAATTGAAGTAAGTCGTTATGATTCAAGCAAGGGACGTATAATTTATAGACTTCCCCATAAGGATTCGAAGCGTATCGAAGACTCGAAGGATAGCGAAGATTTGAAGGATAGCGAAGATTTGAAGGATACCAAAGATTCAAAGGATTAGGTTTTTCTTTTTTTTTCTAGGGTAATAAATTCTAAGTTCTAAAATTCAAGCGAAGAGACTTATTTTTTCCAAAAGATTAGATTCATAGTTTAAAAAAGGATACGGAAATATGAAAATAAGAGCTTCCGTTCGTAAAATTTGTACAAAATGTCGACTGATTCGTAGGCGTGGACGAATTAGAGTCATTTGCTCTAATCCGAAGCATAAACAAAGACAGGGGTAATCTTTCGAAAAAGAACTTTACTTTCTAAAAAGTAAAAAAAAGTACCCGCGGAAATGTTCCAATTCCAAATAAAATAATTTCATTTAAAATAATTAAAGTAAAGGGTTTATTTTACCCTGAAACGGATATCTTTGTATCTTTTTTTCTTTTTTTTATTTCTAACTCATATTTATGAGATAATAAAATATGGCAAAAGCTATACCAAAAATTGGTTCACGTAAGAAAGTGCGTATTGGTTTACGTAGGAATGCACGTTTTAGTTTACGGAAGAGTGCACGTAGAATAACAAAAGGGGTTATTCATGTTCAAGCTAGTTTCAACAATACCATTATAACTGTTACAGACCCACAAGGTCGGGTGGTTTTTTGGTCCTCGGCCGGTACTTGTGGATTCAAAAGCTCAAGAAAAGCATCACCCTATGCTGGTCAAAGAACAGCAGTAGATGCTATTCGTACAGTAGGTTTGCAACGAGCAGAAGTTATGGTAAAGGGCGCTGGTAGTGGAAGAGATGCCGCATTACGAGCCATTGCTAAAAGTGGTGTGCGATTAAGTTGTATACGCGATGTAACACCTATGCCGCATAATGGATGTCGACCGCCTAAAAAAAGACGTCTGTAAAAGAATTAACCCGCTTTCAACTTTCATTTCAAGAGAAATAAACGATTCAATGATAAAATAATAATACTAGTCTATTATGGTTCGAGAGGAGGTAGCAGGATCCACTCAAACACTACAGTGGAAGTGTGTTGAATCAAGAGTAGATAGTAAGCGCCTTTATTATGGTCGTTTCATTCTGTCCCCGCTTAGAAAAGGTCAAGCGGACACCGTCGGTATTGCCTTGCGAAGAGCTTTACTTGGAGAAATAGAAGGAACATGTATCACACGTGCAAAATTTGGGAGCGTGCCGCACGAGTATTCTACAATAGCAGGTATTGAAGAATCCGTACAAGAAATTTTACTAAATTTGAAAGAAATTGTATTGAGAAGTAATCTCTATGGAGTTAGAGACGCATCCATTTGCGTCAAAGGTCCTAGATACATAACTGCTCAAGATATCATCTTACCGCCTTCCGTAGAAATCGTTGATACGGCACAACCTATAGCTAACTTGACAGAGCCCATTGATTTCTGTATTGATTTACAGATCAAGAGAGATCGTGGATATCAGACAGAACTCAGAAAGAACTATCAAGATGGAAGTTATCCTATAGATGCTGTATCCATGCCTGTTCGAAATGTGAATTATAGTATTTTTTCTTGTGGGAATGGAAATGAAAAACACGAGATACTTTTTCTAGAAATATGGACTAATGGAAGTTTAACCCCTAAGGAAGCACTTTATGAGGCTTCTCGTAATTTGATTGATTTATTTCTTCCTTTTCTACACGCGGAGGAAGAGGGCGCTAGTTTCGAAGAAAATAAAAACAGGTTTACTCCACCCCTTTTTACTTTTCAAAAAAGATTAACTAATCTAAAGAAAAACAAAAAAGGAATTCCATTGAATTGTATTTTTATTGATCAATTAGAATTGACTTCTAGAACGTATAATTGTCTAAAAAGGGCCAATATACATACACTATTGGACCTTTTGAGTAAGACTGAAGAAGATCTTCTGAGAATTGACAGTTTTCGTATGGAAGATAGAAAACATATATGGGACACTCTAGAGAAGCATCTCCCAATTGATTTACTTAAGAATAAACTCTCGTTTTAAATCCATTGCAATTTTTTTTCTTCTTCTTTTTCGAGTTAGAATAAAAAGAAAACAATTTAGCATCTTTGGTACAATCTATATTTTCGCGAAATGGATCATAATAAAATGGATTTTAGGTATCTAGGGAAGATTCACTTGGAAGTAACTATTTCCTAGATACCTATGGTACTTCACGGTTGAATGAATCAAAAAATATCTAAAAAAGACCTAAAGTTAATGATTTATCAATGGGTAATGTTGCTCCAATACCTAACCAAAGAGCTACTACAGTACCGATTAAAAAAACGGTCGTAGCTACTGGGCGGCGAAATGGATTTTGGAATTTATTGACATTCTCTAGAAAAGGTACTGTCAATAAGCCTGTTGGCACAGAAACCATTAAAAGAACGCCCAATAACTTATTGGGTACCGTACGGAGTATTTGAAACACGGGAAAGAAGTACCACTCGGGTAATATTTCCAGAGGAGTTGCAAACGGATCTGCCGGTTCACCAATCATTGATGGCTCGAGAACCGCTAAACCTACATTACATGCAATAGTACCTAGAATTACTACTGGAAAAATATATAAAAGATCGTTGGGCCATGCGGGTTCCCCGTAATAATTATGTCCCATCCCTTTAGCTAATTTAGCTCTTAATACAGGATCATTTAAGTCTGGTTTCTTTGTTATTGGGATAGGTGAACTCTTTAGGATCCATCCCCCAAAGGAACCGGACATGAGAATTTATCATCATCCGGCTCGAGCAAGAGTGAAAGAAATAAGACCGCGGAAGATCCTTAATAGAATTAAGGTTTATAATGACTCAATGACTCTAGGCAAGAAAAGCTTTATCAGATTCTCTTTTCCGAAGTTGCACCTACAACTACTCATTGAAAATAATCCTATTCTTATGGGTAAATGCTCAATATCCAAGTGGGCTTACAAATTTGATCATGATCAATTGCTTTGTGGATTGTCTCATGTCTCTTGATTAGTTGGTATTTATCCCCTCAATATCGCAAGTTTCTTACCTCCAAACAAAATATTTACTTGTTACTAATAAAAAATCAAAAAGTTTAGCCTACATTCTTCCTTAGATCCCTTCTTTTACTCCGATAGTATTGCGGATCACAATCGATGCAAAGAAAATGAATGCATTTCCATACTATAATAAAAAGGTAAGTGTAATAAATAGAGAACTGGATCATGTCACATGACTTATTCCATTTCTACTCTATGGGATCTTACGGAGCCTGTTCATGGATGACATGGTTGCGGTATGATCATAGAAGATATTCTCCTCAAGTGAACCAGCCTATCCTTCCTAGGTAGGGGACTTACATGTTGATTGGATGCGGAGACACCTTTGGTTGTGAATTCTAATGTGGCAGATCCAATTCTTTATCTGCATGGCCAAATCAATAATTCAAGTCACACACTCCCATAATCCGCCTTTTTTCTTTCGTAAAATTAACTTCAACTATTTGTATTGTATAAAAATACTTTGGAGTTGAAGAGAAGTATCCAAATGACATGTGTTATTTTACAATAACCCATGCTTGTAGCAATGAAATACCAAAACCTACCCGATATGATATATGATAATTATAATTCTCTATGATATGCCTTCCCTATAAAGGACCCGAAATACCTTGCTTACGTATCATTGGAAAGTGCATTAACATAAATACGGCAGTAAGCAGAGGCAGTACAAAGGTATGTAAACTATAAAAACGAGTCAAAGTGGATTGGCCCACACTAGCACTTCCGCGTAATAACTCCACTAAAGGCGATCCTATTACCGGAATGGCGTCAGGTACACCTGTCACAATTTTGACTGCCCAATAGCCAATTTGATCCCAAGGCAAAGAATAACCAGTTACACCAAATGATGCAGTCAAAACAGCCAAAACCACACCTGTGACCCAAGTTAATTCGCGGGGTTTTTTTAAATCCCCCTGTGAGATACACACGAAATACATGCAGGATCATCATTAAAACCATCATACTTGCTGACCATCGATGAACTGATCGGATTAACCAACCAAAGTTGGCCTCGGTCATTATGTATTGAACCGAGGAAAAAGCCTCTGTAACGGTTGGTCGGTAGTAAAAAGTCATAGCAAAACCGGTAGCGACTTGTACTAGAAAACAAGTAAGTGTAATTCCCCCTAAACAATAAAATATGTTGACATGGGGAGGAACATATTTACTAGTTATATCATCTGCAATTGCCTGAATCTCAAGACGTTCCTCAAACCAATCATATACTTTATTGAGATAGGTAACTAACCCGAGTCCCCCTCTAAGAGCCGTATATGAAAATTTCATCTCGTACGGCTCAAGCAGAAACACAAAAATTTTCAACGAATATTAGAAAAAAGGTTCAAAACTTCATCAGCCACTGAATTGGGTCGATTTGCCTTGAAGATATCAAATAAGAAAAATCCGGAATATCTTCTTTGTGATGATAATGCCAAAAAATCTCAAGTTGGCGCGTCTTTCTTTCTTCCTTTCCCTTATGTTGGTCATTAGAGGCTTCTTGACTTTTCTCTTCCCTATAAAGGATTTGTTTTTTTATGCGTAATATAGAAATTATCTTGTTGAGATCCTATGAATCAGTTCAATTAAAACCTTAGATTCATACTAGAGCCACGATGATTTAGTCTCAAGCTAAACAAAAGGCAAGGGTTCTTCGAATAAGAACCGCTTGATAATCATTTATTGAATCAGTGTAATGACTCGACAAAATCGAGAGAAAAAAAGTTGTCTTTTGGGCAAACAAAATTGGAAGGAAGAAAATTTCTTTTTTATTTTTATTTAAGAACTACTTGAATTTTTCAGTCTGGTTGCGAGGTCTTAATAGTGAGTATGAATCATAGTTCCATTTTTTTTTGATCCACTCTATCTATTTCGTGTTCCAGATACTAGAATAAATAATATCTGACGAATTAGAATCATCTTGATAGAGATAACAGGCCCTTTCTATGTATTATCAATAGGATCAATTCTAACAAGTCACACACTCATATTCCAGAGATACCGAAACAAAAAAATTCCGCGGTCGAACTACCATAATATCTAGAAATGTAGATCTTAAACTAGAAAGGCTTTTTTGGATGGAAAAACTCTGACTTCCTAGTTTTAGTTAGTAGAAACCTAATTGGTTAAAATTCCGTCCAGTAAAACGGAAGAATTATAAATTTCTAAAATGATAGATAGGAATATAGCGAATAAAGCCATTGCGATCCCCATAAAAGGAGTAGTCCCCCAACCCGGGGGGCGACTTTCCCATATTCCGAATTCAAGGGTTTCAGTAAACTACCTGCACCAGTTCGTTTTGGCCTAGGTTTAGAACTATCTTCAACGGTTTGTGTAGCCATAAATTCTATTTAATCATTGGTGTTGACTTTGTATACTATTCCGTTGTAGTTGTAAATACACGATCTTTTCGTAGATCCATTGTAATCTTGAAATTCTATAAAAATGGAAACAGCAACTTTAGTCGCCATCTCCATATCTGGTTTACTTGTAAGCTTTACTGGGTATGCCTTATATACCGCGTTTGGGCAACCCTCTCAACAATTAAGAGATCCATTCGAAGAACACGGAGACTAATTTAAGTAAGAAGTCTCCCAGATAGGGGGACTTCTTACTTAAATGAAATTATTTTATTCTTTTAGTTGGAGTTGGTGGAACCTTAGGTGGTTCTCGGAAGAAGATAGCGAAAAAAATTATCCCTAAAGTCGAAACTAAAAGGAACGTATAAACCAATGCTTCCATAGATTCGATCCTGGTTTATTTACAATTATAACTTCCACACCTATTCATTTGTCATTTGGGATAATTTCCCATATAAAGAAAGAAAAAGAGTCAAAGAAAGGATGGGAGATGTTTCCCATGTCAAATCAAAAAAGAGAGGTGAAAGATACTATAACAATGTGTATCAAACTGCCTGTTTCCTTGTAGTTGGATCTCCCACTTTTTGGAATGTTCCAAATTCCACTTGAGCATCCAAATCTGGATCAATACCAGCAAAAACATCTCGGAACAATGTTCTAGCGCCATGCCAAATGTGTCCGAAAAAGAAGAGCAAAGCAAAGGTAGCATGACCAAAAGTGAACCAACCCCTTGGACTGCTGCGAAAAACACCATCAGATTTCAAAGTAGCCCGGTCTAATTCAAAAATTTCCCCTAATTGAGAACGCCTCGCATATTTTTTTACAGTAGCAGGATCAGAATAACTTACTCCATTAAGTTCGCCACCATAGAACTCCACCGTTACACCTACTTGTTCAACACTATATTTGGATTCTGCTCTTCTAAAAGGAACGTCTGCTCTAACAATTCCCTCCTCATCTACCAAAACAACCGGAAATGTTTCAAAAAAAGTAGGCATACGGCGTACAAAAAGCTCACGTCCTTCTTTATCTCTAAAGACGGGATGTCCTAACCATCCAACAGCTATTCCATCCCCATTGTCCATTGAGCCTGCTCTGAATAATCCCCCTTTTGCCGGATTATTACCAATATAATCATAAAAGGCTAATTTTTCGGGAATTTTAGACCAAGCTTCTGATAAACTAAGATTTTCGGCTAAACCATTGCTAACTCTTCGATATATTTCTTGCTGAAAGTATCCCTGATCCCACTGATAACGAGTAGGCCCAAATAATTCGATTGGGGTCGTTGCTGACCCATACCACATAGTTCCAGCAACTACGAAAGCTGCAAAAAAAACAGCAGCGATACTACTGGAAAGTACAGTTTCAATATTGCCCATACGTAATCCTTTATATAGACGTTGAGGCGGACGGACACTAAGATGGAATAAGCCCGCTAATATACCCAATGTACCCGCAGCAATATGATGAGAAGCTATTCCCCCCGGAACAAAAGGATCAAAACCTTCTGCACCCCACGCTGGATTTACAGCTTGTACTTTTCCAGTTAGTCCATAAGGATCGGATACCCATATCCCAGGACCATACAAACCCGTTACATGAAATGCCCCAAAGCCAAAGCAAGCCACCCCTGCAAGAAATAAATGAATTCCAAAGATCTTGGGCAAATCCAAAGAGGGTTTTCCCGTCCGCTCATCAGAGAATATTTCTAGGTCCCAATATACCCAATGCCAGATCGCTGCCAAGAAACACAAGCCAGAAAACACAATATGCGTACCTGCCACACCTTC
Organism: Triticum urartu; assembly: GCF_056163025.1. Classification (NCBI taxonomy): domain Eukaryota; kingdom Viridiplantae; phylum Streptophyta; class Magnoliopsida; order Poales; family Poaceae; genus Triticum; species Triticum urartu. Next base: position 12,178,186 of record NW_028260368.1, on the reverse strand, counting down.
ATAACTCCAAATACCCGGATTTGTTACAGTTCCTCCTGAAATACTCCAACCACCCCACGAATCCGTTATTCCTAAACGAGTCATGAAGGGAATTACGAACATACCTTGTCTCCACATTGGATCCAGAACAGGATCAGAGGGATCAAAAACTGCTAATTCGTATAAAGCCATTGAGCCAGCCCAACCAGAAACTAGAGCTGTGTGCATTATATGCACCGCAAGCAATCGACCCGGATCATTCAATACGACAGTATGAACACGATACCAAGGCAAACCCATGGAAATACCCCTTTAGCAAAGAAAAATAGACACGATGTCGCTTTATTTTATCGCATTGAAAAAGACTATCCATATCCTATGTACCTAACCCTTCTAGGGGATTCTGTGTCAGAAAGCGCGAATATTTATTTCATTCCATTAAAAATAAGAAGCCAATTCTGTTCATAAGAAGAAAGAGAAGCAGATCTATTCTATACTCGATAAGTGCCAATATGCAATGGGTAACTTGGCCAATTTGGAAAAAACGAAGAATAGATCGCTACCCCTCTTTGTTTAGCATTCAAATCACCCATTCCCTTTTCTTTATTCAATCTGTCTTACATTCCTTATATGTATAACCTTTCAATCTACGTATTAATAGAATCTATAATATTCATATAGAATAAGAATAAAAATTAAGACAATAAACTGCGGATTCTTTCTTTCTGTTCCATTCTTACGTTTCCATATTAAAGTGTGGTTTTCTTACTTAAATTTAATAATATTAATCTAATATGCCCATTGGTGTTCCAAAAGTACCTTACCGGATTCCTGGAGATGAAGAAGCGACTTGGGTTGACTTATACAATGTTATGTATCGAGAAAGGACACTTTTTTTAGGTCAAGAGATTCGTTGCGAGATCACGAATCATATTACAGGTCTCATGGTATATCTGAGTATAGAAGATGGAATTAGTGATATTTTTTTGTTTATAAACTCCCCAGGCGGGTGGCTAATCTCAGGAATGGCTATTTTTGATACGATGCAAACGGTGACACCAGATATATATACAATATGCCTCGGAATAGCCGCCTCCATGGCGTCCTTCATTCTGCTTGGAGGAGAACCCACCAAGCGTATAGCATTCCCTCACGCGAGGATTATGCTTCACCAACCTGCTAGTGCTTATTATCGGGCAAGGACACCAGAATTTTTACTAGAAGTAGAAGAGTTACACAAAGTTCGCGAAATGATCACAAGGGTTTATGCAGTAAGAACAGGCAAGCCTTTTTGGGTTGTATCCGAAGACATGGAAAGGGATGTTTTTATGTCAGCAGACGAAGCCAAAGCTTATGGACTTGTCGATATTGTAGGGGATGAAATGATTGACAAGCACTGCGATACTGATCCAGTGTGGTTTCCAGAAATGTTTAAGGATTGGTAGTGTCCGGATTTCTTGTAAAGTTATTTCACAGCTAAATTCGTGTTTTCCTCGATTTAATAGAAAATAGAAAGACTTCATGATGAGCAATCATCAGGTTAAGATGGATCTAAACCAATCCATTTTTTTCTATATACATACAACATGCCGACGGTTAAACAACTTATTAGAAACGCAAGACAGCCAATACGAAATGCTCGAAAAACGGCCGCGCTTAAAGGATGCCCTCAGCGTCGAGGAACATGTGCTAGGGTGTATGTGCGACTCGTTCAGATCATGACTTCAAACAAATATAAAAAAAATTGAAGTATCCATGATTAGTACCAATGAATAGGATATAGCTTCTCTATCCTAGATTTCTATGGTATATGGAATTTATGGTTTCCTTTGGTGCAAATCCAATTATCTAAATTGGAAATAAGAAGCAATTCTCCCATTGGTAGCAAATGGTTATCCATTAAGCGGAGGAAATAGTAATAAAAAGAAAAAGGCTTATGCTCCTTTATCTTAAAAGAACGGACTAACAGGGTCAGCTACTTAGCCAACTTTCATAATTAAATACCGTCACTGTATGGATAACTCTTATTGTGAAAAGAGCTATTTACTCTATAATGGATAGGTAGAGCCAAAGAATGTGGACTATACAAGTTCGCAATACCTTTTGATGAAAGAAAGGGCTCCGGTGTATAGAGAGGGCCTCACCGTTTAAAAGGGAACCATAGAAACGATGGAACCCACTATTTTTTTTAGTATTATTAGAATGAATTTGTTATTTCGTATAGAAATAACTGAACGGAGTGGAATAAAAAATCGTGGTTGGGAAGGTTACTATAGCAAAAGCCATTGGAATTAATATTTTATATATCGGAATAATTAGTTTTGTTATTAATGAGAAAAAGGGTGGCTAAAAGAAGAGAAATCATTAGTTATTCATTAAGGTTAATTTGATTCAATGACCAGAGTTCCGCGAGGATATATAGCCCGGAGACGACGAACAAAAATGCGTTCATTTGCCTCAAACTTTAGAGGGGCTCATTTAAGACTTAATCGAATGATTACCCAACAGGTAAAAAGAGCTTTTGTTTCCTCTCATCGAGATAGAGGTAGGCAAAAGAGGGATTTTCGTCGTTTGTGGATCACTCGGATAAACGCAGCAACGCGGGTATATAAAGTATTCGATAGTTATAGTAAATTAATACACAACCTGTACAAGAAGAAATTGATTCTTAATCGTAAAATGCTTGCACAAGTAGCTGTATCAAATCCAAATAATCTTTACACGATTTCCAATAAAATAAAGATCATCAATTAAAGGTATAAATAAAGTAATATACTGGAATAATAAAAGATGAATTCCCGGAGAGGGAACTCCGGGAAGATACAATAAATTAAGATTAAGTGGTAGGAATCAACGAGCTGGATTACTTTCTTTATAATATATATAGGTCTGGCCCTTTCGAATTCGAATAAAACATCAACAATCGGAACTTAAGTTCCGGTTGTTGTTTCTTAAATTTTGGTTGTTGTTTCTTAAGTTTCGATTGGAATTGTACTTTTGCGTTAATTGAGGAATATGTCTATTTTTTCTGGGTCTAGAACCTGTAATTATTGAAATTGACTGGGCTTGAAATTGCTTTTCGTTCTCATAGTTACGAAACGGTAAGAAAGATAAAATACGAGCCTGTTTTATAGCAAGAGTAATTAATCGTTGTTGTTTCAAGGTTAATCTATTTATTCGTCTCGATAATATTTTTCCTTGTTCACTAATAAATCTATTAATTAAACTCATGTTTCTATAATCAATTCGATCTCCCGGGCCAATCCGGGGACGCCTACGAAAAGGTTGTTTAGATTTACGAAAAGGTTGCTTGAATTTACGAAAAGTTTGCTTGGATTTACGAAAGGGTTGCTTGGATTTATTAAAAGTTTGCTTGGATTTACTAAAGGGTTGCTTAGATTTAAGAAAAGGTTGTTTAGATGTATACATGATTTATTCCTTATTTAAAATTTGAAAATTTGAAAATTCACTTCTTTATTTTATTAATTTAGGATCCAGAAGAAGTAGTTTTTCTTTGATCCATATCTTATTTGATTCATATTATAGTATATGAATACCCTCTATACATATGAAATAATATCTACCGGAAATCAGATGAGTTGATTTGTATTTTGTATTCTATACTATGTTTTCTTTATATATTAAATATGAAGTTCTTACTCTTTCTGTTGTTTGGAAAGATCAAACACACGATGTTCCTATTTCTTTATTTCGTGATGAGTCGTATGCTTGCGACAATAACGACAAAATTTTTTGAATTCTAATTGTCCGGGTGTATTGTGGCGATTCTTTTGAGTACTATATCTAGAAATCCCCGTCGATTCCTCATTGGCACCTTTTCGAACACAACTGATGCATTCCAAAATAACTCTGATTCTAACATCTTTTCCCTTGGCCATGAACCTCCTTTTCTTTTTGGATTGACTTAACTTAATTCTTCTACTTATTCTTTTATTCTTCTATTTTGAATCCGAAGAAGAAGAATAAAATTCATTAGAATAATTTTTTTTTATTCTTTAATTAAGTAATAAAAAATAGAGAAATAATTAAAGAATACAATCCTTGTCGAATTAGCAAAGATTTTGGTTCGAAATCCTTTCATTTAATTAGCCAGCCCCGCCTTTTCTATGCTCTGATTTCTGAGGCCTTATTTAGCTTGGGTACCCCTTTAAATTGAATTTCTATTTTCAAAAATGGGGTTTACCAAATTTTTAATGACTCTGAGGTTCAACCCAATCCATCTTTTCTTTCTTTTTCCTTCCGATACTAAAAAAAGATTGAAAAGGATCAAATTTTGTCATATCACGAAGAAATCTATCCCTCCCATAGCAATAACTAGAATTAAAAAAAAGGGAATGACAAAGCATCTGGGAATAAACGATTAATTTCTATCAATAAACCTGCTAAAGCACCAAACCATAGAGTACTTAGCACGGGTGCTACAGAGAGATATGTTTTTATATCCCGCATTGAAAATCCTCCTTCCTTGTTGGAATACATATATGATCATAAACTCTTGCCCAAGATTGTTATGCTATATATAAAATGAACCATATCGACGAAATTTTCCTATCCCTAAAAAAGAAAAAGATGACCCCTTCTTCCTATATATTACCAAGGAAAAGTAATCCTTCTTTTATAGGCGAAATTATATTGGATTTTATATGTATATAATTCCTTAATTATATGAGACCAAAAAGAAGAAATGACACGAGGGTTCTATATATAGATAGAGAAAGAAAGAAGAAGAAAATTATGATGTGGAAAAGAAGACAGGAATTGTGTACAATGGCATTGTACAACAATTTAATTTGGAAAAGGGATGTAGCGCAGCTTGGTAGCGCGTTTGTTTTGGGTACAAAATGTCACAGGTTCAAATCCTGTCATCCCTACCTATTACTTCTTTCTTCTTTATAGGCAGTAGCGACGAGATCAATTAAAGTAAAGTGGGTATAACTTGAATTTGTGGAGACTATACGTACGTGAGATACATTAGGAATAGAAAAAGATTTTCTTTTTGAATGAATGAAAGCGCTCTTAGTTCAGTTCGGTAGAACGCGGGTCTCCAAAACCCGATGTCGTAGGTTCAAATCCTACAGAGCGTGATTCCATCTATTTTATGTCGAAGCAGAGTAAAATAACTTAACAAAATTGAATTGTAACTCCAATTTCAATTTGACCTCCTCTCTGGTCTGGAGGAGGTCAATCAAAAAAAAAAAATGACTCAATCAAAGATCCAACTGATCCCCACGCCTGTATTGCAAATACGCAGTCACGAATAATCCCGCTAAAGTAATAGGAATTAGGCCTAAGACGATTCCAAATAGAAAAACTTCAATCATTTCGATTTGTTCGAGGGGATAAAAAAAGAGGTACGATCTATCCCTAAATAGTACTCTAAATTATCCACGAATCTCAATGACCAAGAAAAGAATTCCTAATTAGTCTGGAAAAGAGTCGTAGAATGCCAGGAATCCCAAAGAAAGATTTTTCTTTTCTGAATTATAATTATTCAGTCAATTCAAATAAGGCGTATCTTGTTCAAGCCAATAAATAGAGCTGGGGTTATAGTTAAAGCAGCCAGTAGAAAACCAAAATAACTAGTTAAAGTAAGCATGAAAGAGTTAAATTCCATTTATTTTTTTTTACTACACTACATATGTTGGTAAAGCATTTACCTAAGTTATGGAAAATTCATAATTCATCAGTTATTTTAGATAATACTAAAAAACAAGATAGAGTAAGATACAGAAGTGTAAAAGAAAGTGGATTCATCAGATGATACATGAGTCCCTAATTCCGAATCAAGAGATTTGTTGTGGAATTTGTCAATTGAGTAAAGTAATAATATTAAGAACTAGATCATCTAACCCCATTGAATGAAAAAAAGAAATTCAATTTTCAGGGAAATTTTTGAATAAGAGATAAATAAACAATTGAATTTGAAAAAAAAAACTTCTTTCTATTTTGGATAATTTCTTTTTCAATAGGACCCTCTTTTTGGAGTGAACGATCGAATATTCCCCTATTCCTTCTTATTTTAACTGATTGTATTCCATATGGAATAAGAGGAGAACAAAAGCATTCCACGACCTGCCAAGGGGCTGTTAAAAAAAAAAAAAAAAGAAAGCTCTTCCTTGAATTTACTTTATTTTTATTCCTTTTTCGAACTCCAACCAAAGTAGATTCGAAGACGAGTCACTTCAATTATCCTTTTAAGTTCTATTCTATCTTCTGTCTTTCCCTATTTCATCTCGTAAAGTTCCGCGCTCGCAGTTTGGTCAAGAAAGTTAGACCTAATCCAACAAACAATACAAGGATGAATTACGAATTATGAAAGGATAGATTTCACATATACTTGTCCTTGTATTGTGTCAGTATGAGAATATCCTTCCTAAATTATTTATCCAAACCTATTGATCATTAACTTAGATTTTCCCAAGATTTTGGCTGCTATTCCGAATTACTCTATTATTCCGAAGCCAATGAAAAGTAAGTAGAACCTACAAAAATGGGGTTTTCTATTGATGCCTTGAATAACATATAGCTTACCTATAGACAAAAAAAAAATAAAAAAGTAATTATGTTTCGGAACCAGGCAAAACCAGATTGCTGTGCCATAGGAAGGATAGCTATACTAATTCGGTATACTCAAAATACACCTTTGGTACAAAATTGACAATCTCACAAGGATGAAATATCAGTAATTTTCTATTTACTGGTCGATCCCATCTTTTACGGAATCAATTCCTTTTTTGAATGTACAAAAATTTTGGGAGTTCAGCATGTCTGGAAGCACGGGAGAACGTTCTTTTGCTGATATTATTACCAGTATTCGATACTGGGTTATTCATAGCATTACTATACCTTCCCTATTCATTGCGGGTTGGTTATTTGTCAGTACGGGTTTAGCTTATGACGTGTTTGGAAGTCCTAGGCCAAACGAGTATTTCACGGAAAGCCGACAAGGAATTCCGTTAATAACCGACCGTTTTGATTCTTTAGAACAACTCGATGAATTTAGTAGATCCTTTTAGGAGGCCCTCAATGACCATAGATCGAACCTATCCTATTTTTACAGTGCGATGGCTGGCTATTCACGGACTAGCTGTACCTACTGTTTTTTTCTTGGGATCAATATCAGCAATGCAGTTCATCCAACGATAAAACAAATTCCAACTATAGAACTATGACACAATCAAACCCGAATGAACAAAATGTTGAATTGAATCGTACCAGTCTATACTGGGGTTTATTACTCATTTTTGTACTTGCTGTTTTATTTTCCAATTACTTCTTCAATTGAGAGAAAGAAAGAGACTAATAAGAATTCTCTTATCCCATTTGGAAGGATACCATCCTTATAACTACCCATGACTGTTTTTGTCTCTAGCATGACCAATTGATAAAATGTGGAGGAAAGTAGGGGAAATGGCCGATACTACTGGAAGAATTCCTCTTTGGCTGATAGGTACTGTAGCTGGTATTGCTGTGATTGGTTTAGTAGGTGTTTTCTTTTATGGTTCATATTCTGGATTGGGTTCATCTCTATAGTAATCGGAGGGACCAGATTGTAAACATGAAAAAGTAGGAGCTTAGCGGGTCCTTACCCCCCTTTATCTGATTAGAGCGGAAAGGACCCGCGGAATTTTTATTTTACTCTTATAACGCGAATTGAATCTATTCGATTCACTCTTATGAAGCAACAAGAAAAAGAGATCACTCGAGGATCCAATATCTTATTCCACGAAGGAAGTATCCTGAAAATCCTTGATTTAGTTTCGAGTAATAAACTAATAAAACCTTAATCAAAACTATTCAACTAGCCTAAAAATAAAAAAACCTTCAATGGAAGAGTTTACTTTTTTTTTGCAAAATTTCTGTAAATTTGAAGTTGAACTTAATTAAACAAGCCAAGCAATTTGCTCACAATCACAAGAAATTTTTCCCCCGCCATATTTTCTTCCCCTCTGTTTGTCCACTACCTCGGCTAAACCTAAGCAAAAGAAAAAGAGGTCCAAGAGACAGACCCGAATAAAGAAGAAATAGTAATCTTTGACGAATTAGGAAGAAAAAGGATTCTTATTTTGATACAAGAAGAATCGGCACAAGAAAAAGGCTTTTTCTTGTGCCGAATAGACGATTAAGAAGACCTGCAATCCCTCCGAAAAAGAAGAAATTTTAATTTGATTGTTCTCGCCTTTGCCTTGGATTCTCTTCTTTTGCATGGGATATAAATAAGGAATTCCAGACATCTCATAAACAAAAAGCAGTCTAAACAAAAAAAGGATTTCCAAAATAGATCATAGATAATTCTAGCAATTGCCAATAAATCGAGGCTTTTTACCAACTTGATGGTAAGAAATCCCGGGACCTAGAAATTCATTTCGTACAATTGAACCTTTTCAAACTGTTTCTTTTTGAGAACCAAAAAAACTTGTGCCAAAATAACGGATGCGAAGAAGAACAAAAGGCCTTGGACACGTAATGGATCCTGAAGCACGATTTCTGCGTCCCCCTGACCAAAACCTCCCACATTAGGATTGCTTGTTAATGGTTGATCAAGCTTGATGGATTCCCCCTCTGAAACAAGAAGTTCTGGTCCGGGAGGTATAATATCAATCACTTGGCGTCCATCTGATGCATCAACTATGGATATTTCATACCCCCCCTTTTCTTTACGTAGTATTTTTCTTACTATACCTGTTGACGTAGCATTATAGACTGTATTGTTACTCTTGCTACCATCAGGATAGATCTGTCCTCTTCCTCGGTTTCCCCCTACATATATGGGATATTTTAAGAAATGAGCATCTTTCTTCGTAGCAGGATCAGGGGAAAGAATGGGAAAGACAATTTCACTATATTTCTTACCGGGAACAGGGCCTATCACAAGAATGTTTTTTTTATCGGGACGATAACTCTGAAAAGCAAGATTTCCTATCTTTTCTTTTAACTCAGGGGAAATACGATCGGGCGGCGCTAATTCGAATCCCTCGGGCAAAATAAGAACAGCACCTACATTCAACCCTCCCTTTTTTCCATTAGCAAGAACTTGTTTCAATTGCATATCATAAGGAATTCGAAGAACTGCTTCAAATACAGTATCGGGAAGCACAGCTTGGGGAACTTCAATATCGACGGGCTTGCTAGCTAAATGGCAATTGGCACATACAATTCGTCCAGTTGCTTCTCGTGGGTTTTCATAACCCTGCTGCGCAAAAATGGGATATGCATTTGAAATAGATGTCCGAGTTATTACGTATATCATGATCGATACAGAAATCGATCGAGTTATCTGTTCCTTTACCCAAGAAAAAGTATTTCTATTTTCCATGTCCAATCGCAGATCCCAGAATTTCTACAATAAATTAGATAGGTAGCTAAGCTAATCTAGTTCCCTATACACGAATCTGTTGTCATTCTACTGCAACAGTTGTACTGCAATGATGAATACCTTAAAGTAGGTATAAATAGAAAGAATTTTGCTAAAATGGAAAAGGGCTTTCTTTCTAAAAAAAGATGCTTGCTAATTTGATTAATATTAATATCGGGAGATCAAATGAATTTATGCTTCACTAATTGAATGATAAATGACTACAAGCGAAGGAGATAGACGATTTAAACAAAAAAAGACCCAAAATTTCAAACATGTATCTAGAATTACTGGAAAACTACAAACAAAAATAGTGAAAATAAGCTCGTTAGGAGCCCATCCAAAATCGTTGTAGACCCAACGAATTACTAGTTCCCAACCACGGGTGGAGTGAAATCCAACAAAAAAATCAGTAACTAAAAGAATAAAAAAAGCTTTTATTGAGTCATTTAAATTATAGAAGAATTCCTGAACCCAAGAATTCAAAATGACAAGTTCCTCTTTACCCAGAAAAAAAGAACCACTTAGAATAGCCAAACAGATTATATTTGTCGAGAAATGCAAAATGGTATGGAGATGATCCTCATTATTTATTTTGACCCATTGTATTATTTCCTTGTGTATTCCTGTAGGAGGTTTTTGTACATGTGTCTTTAGTTTCCCTTTTATCATCTCGTCCAAGAGAGAAAGTTCTTCTAATTCTATGAATCTTTCTAGAATCCTTTTCTCTTGAATATCAGTTAAGAGAGTTTCGGATTGCCTGGTATTCCACCAATTCTTAATCCAAAGTTCCAGACATTTGTTAAATGAGGAAGAGACCCCCCAAGGCAAAAGTACGATAAATACAAGATATAGTAAAGAAGGCAATGCTTTCTTTTTTTTCATTTTTGATCTGTAAATGGAGTTGTTAATGAATATGCTTCATTCGCTGACTCTATTCCATTCCCTGACTCTATATGATGATATTTCTATTTCATGATATTTCTATTTCTTTGAAGCAAAAACTCTATAGGTTTGATACCCTGTATATATTCTTCTTTTTTGTATATTAGTTATTAGTGGAATTTCAGTGCATTGGGTTCTTTCTTAGATCTAGATGGAATGAAATAGTGAAATAGAATAAAAAAAAAGCCCTTTCGGATGAAAAAGGAAGAATAGTATGCGATATATCTAACTTGGATAAAAAAAAATTAAAAGCAAATTTCTCTTATCCTCGTTTGTTCCTTCCTTTAGATAAATACTTAAAAATCCCCTTACAATAACAAATCCAATTTAGAAGGGACTTCCTCCCTGTGTTGAGAAAACTTTTCTTCTTCCAATTCTTCTTTTCTTCATTCAACTCAGTTCAAAAAAGATACCTCAAAATACTTCAATTGGTACGCGCAAGAAATAGGCCAATTCGGCAGCTTTTTGTTCAATTTCTCGTGGAGTAAAAAATTTATCATCAGTACGAGTCAAGGGAATGATCCCCTGGCCCCGGATTTCCATATAAAGAATACGACGAGGATAAAGACCCTCTTTAACCTGAATTCTAATTGATTGGATATCCCGCATAAGGAATCGAAGGAAGACGCGACGTTTTATTCCAGGGAATCCCCAACGAAAAATGCACACTATTCCCTCTTTTCTATCGAATCGGTCATAACCACTACCTACATTCCACAAAATAGTACACCACAAGTAGGAGCTAATGAATAGGCCTGCGATTCCGTAGAAAGACATCACGACCCCCTGCGGAAAAAAAAGAATTTCTTGAGATGGAAGTATAGATATAATATTCTTACCAAGATAACTGGAAATCCCAACCGATAAGAATCCTAGTGAACCTAGAAAAAGAATACAGGCCCAGAAAAAATTACCCCTTTTTCGAGAACCTTTTAGAAGTTCTACCCATATGTGTTCTGATCGCCAATTCATATTAGATATACTAAATCCAGCAGCGGTCGATTGAAATTGAGAGAATAAGCTAAATAATTTTGACTTTACTTTTTTTGATTCTGAAATCGCCTTCAGCAACTAGTACTCCTGTGAAATAATAGGTTAGATACATTGACTTTCTATTCAAAAAATATTCGTTGATTCAATTAAAATAAATAAAATAAAACTCGCTATACCTGGCTCTGCATATTCATGCATTTATGCTCGTAGCCTATATCCGCATCCATAACCGTTTTTCATTTGTGTGTAGAAAGTGTGTGTAGAAAAAGCCACATACCCTACCATATTATATTACTTACACTAAAAAATACTAGACAATCTTATTTTTTTGCACATAAAGAAATAAAGAAGTCATTGCAATTGCCGGAAATACTAAGCCTACTAAAGGCACGAAAATAGAAGGTAAGTTTAAATCCGTCATGGAATAGGTGTCTCAATTCAAATTTACTATTTCTATCTAGTCGAAAAATATCTTAAGATTCTTATGATATAATTAAGTATATCTATTATAAGGAATATTGACTATTGTATTGTATTTTTTATTTTTAGTTTGAAAAATATTCTGTAAAAAAAATGAAAGGATAATAAGAAAATTCCAAAAAAGGAGAACTAATTAAAAAGATTTTATTTTGATTTTCCCATCCTCATGGCCTTTCTATCTTTCTAATCTAATTTGAAATTGGATTCAAAAGAAAGCGGTTAGAATTTACTTCCTGCATACATACTTCTCTAGAAGCGCATACAATAATGCGTGGTAAAGGCGGAAAAATAGTATATTCAATCAAAATCAAAGGGCAAATTATCTTACCTACTATAGATCCCCTACTACCCTCTTAGACTTTAAAAGGCGATATACCACCCAAAGAAAGGGTATGAAAATGCCGGGTGGAGTTAGCTTTTCGACGAAGACCTGTCCCGTGCAGCGAAGCCCTGTTAGTAAGACCCCCCGCAATAATGGATTATAGAAGAATATTATTCCAAATACTCCTCTGGACGCATATAGTAGCATTGCGATTCCGAATCTTTTTTATTTATGAATATGAACAGAAAAAATTCATTGTATCGTTGGGTCGGAGCGGAGGTTTGGTCCAGAAAAATTAGAAACAAAACGTCTACTCTACCGCATTGAAGTCTATAGCGCTGTATTTCCACGAAAGTATAATTCTTACCATCAGGATACGATCCTTTCTTTTGAACTAAACGTCTCTACGATGGGTCCAGGTTCTATGTCCAATCCCAAATCAAGGATTTCTCGCTCTTGATCGGAGTCATAAACTAAAAAAAAACTACCTTTTTATCCTTTTTCTCAAGGTTATAGAAAACTTCCTTATCTAGTTCTAGCATTTTGAAAAAAAAAAAATGCTTCTTTTTTTACACACAGTTCGAGTCACTTGTTGACTCACGATTACGCCTGTTAAAAGTTTCAAACGTCCTCTTTTTTGAAATTGAAAGAGAGTCCTATAAAAAGGTCTAACTTCCAAACTATGTCTTTTTTCATTCATTCTCCTTTAGTTTTTTTCTCTATCTAGAAGTGGAATAGAATAACCCGGTTGAAGGGTAATGATCATACGTCTGTAATGCATTGTATGGCCCAGAATAGGTCCTATTCTTCTACCTTTTCCAGGTAGTCGATGGCTATTCACAGCTACCACCTTAACACCAAAGAAGAGTTCGACCCAATGCTTTATTTCTGTCTTAGTGAATCCCGATTCGACATTAAAAGTATATTGATTCTTTCCCAATAAACGAAGACTTTTTTCTGTAAATACTGCGTATTTGATTCCATTATCATTATCATATGATAATACTATATTTTATTATTTTATTATTTTATTTGTATTTCTTTATTGTATTATACCTTAATATATATATTCTAGATATATAGAATAGACGAATCTCAATTTGTCAAGTCTCATGATCATATCATGATCTATTTTTATTCGGCTCAATCTTTTTTTTCTAAAAAAGATTGAGCCGAGTTTAATTGCAATCAATTAGAAGAATAAAGAAGAATTACTGCATTTCATAACTGATTTTTTTCTCTTTTTATTTCGTTTCTTTTTTATTTATACCTTCTTTATCTTTAGTTTTATCTAGTTAATCAATAGTATCTACCGGCTCGAACTCGAATTTGATCGCCTTCCATACTTCACAAGCTGCGGCTAGTTCAGGACTCCATTTGCAAGCTGCTCGGATAATTTCATTACCTTCGCGAGCAAGATCGCGCCCTTCGTTACGAGCTTGTACACAGGCTTCTAAAGCCACTCGATTAGCTGCTGCACCAGGTGCATTTCCCCAAGGATGTCCTAAAGTTCCTCCACCAAATTGTAATACAGAATCGTCCCCAAAGATTTCGGTCAGAGCTGGCATATGCCAAACATGAATACCACCTGAAGCTACCGGTATAACACCTGGCATGGATACCCAGTCCTGAGTGAAAAAGATACCGCGAGCACGATCTTTTTCAATAAAATCATCGCGCAATAAATCAACAAAACCTAAAGTCATTTCGCGTTCCCCTTCTAACTTACCTACTACTGTACCGGAGTGGATATGATCTCCCCCAGACATACGCAATGCTTTAGCTAATACACGGAAATGCATACCATGATTTTTCTGTCTATCAATAACTGCATGCATTGCACGGTGAATGTGAAGAAGTAGGCCATTGTCGCGGCAATAATGAGCCAAAGTAGTATTTGCGGTGAATCCCCCAGTTAAGTAGTCATGCATTACAATAGGAACCCCTAATTCTCTTGCAAATACAGCTCTCTTAATCATTTCTTCACATGTACCCGCAGTCGCATTCAAGTAATGCCCCTTGATTTCACCGGTTTCGGCCTGTGATTTATAAATAGCTTCGGCACAAAAGACAAAACGGTCTCTCCAGCGCATAAATGGTTGTGAGTTTACGTTTTCATCATCTTTGGTAAAATCAAGTCCACCACGTAGACACTCATAACACGCTCTACCATAATTTTTTGCGGATAATCCCAATTTTGGTTTAATAGTACATCCCAATAAAGGACGACCGTACTTGTTCAACTTATCTCTTTCAACTTGGATACCATGAGGCGGGCCTTGGAAAGTTTTTGAATAAGTAGGGGGAATTCGTAGATCCTCCAAACGTAGAGCACGTAGGGCTTTGAAACCAAATACGTTACCTACAATGGAAGTAAACATGTTAGTAACGGAACCCTCTTCAAATAGGTCTAATGGATAAGCTACATAACAGATCCATTGGTTGTCTTCCCCAGCAACAGGCTCGATGTGATAGCATCGTCCTTTGTAACGATCAAGACTGGTAAGTCCATCAGTCCAAACAGTTGTCCATGTACCAGTAGAAGATTCGGCAGCTACTGCAGCCCCTGCTTCTTCGGGCGGAACCCCAGGCTGAGGACTTACTCGGAATGCTGCCAAGATATCAGTATCCTTAGTTTCATACTCTGGGGTGTAGTAAGTCAATTTATAATCTTTAACACCAGCTTGAAATCCAACACCTGCTTTAGTTTCTGTTTGTGGTGACATAAGTCCCTCCCTATAACTCTTGAATTAAGAATTCTCACAATAACAGGGTCTACTCGATGTTAATTAGGCGTAAATGAAACTTTAGCAAAAATCTCGTAAAACAAAAAGGATATTCAATTAATATAATATCAACTCATTAAAGAAAATTGAGGGCATGCTTAGGTTAATGAATATGTTTCATTCATATATAATGCGTACACCCTGTGTATGTTCTATCCTATAGGAATTCCAATATAGGAATTCGATAGGAATTGAGTTGTTGTTATGGTAAGTTAACACGGTTCGTTATTAAACCATGGATTTGATTTACCAAATCCATAATTATTGTATACTCTTTGATAGATATAGCGCAACCCAAATTAATTCCTAATCCTTATTTTACAAGTTCTTAATAGTTCTCTTTTCTTATTTTGAATGCAAATACCTAACTAAATACTAATAAAATTCTTTGTTGACAGCAATCTATGCTTCACAGTAGTATATATTTTGTATATCGAAGTCCTAGATAGGAAAGTAGAGTAGGCACAGATCCTCCACAAAAGGCAAAATGTATATGAAAAAAAAGATTGATTGAACTTTCCAATGGACTCATTCCATGAGTAAACGATTGAATGGGATTCGCTTGGGCAACGAAATCAAGTCCTGGTCCCCTTTTCTCTCTTATTGAATTAACTAATTCATTTCCTTTTTACTTTTGGATTTTTTTTGATTTGATTTGGCATTATTCAACAATAAAAAAAGAAAAATTTCGACAAATTCCTTTTTTTTAATTATGTGATAATTATGAGAACCAATCCTACTACTTCTCCTCCCGGGGTTTCCACAATTGAAGAAAAAAGTACAGGTCGTATCGATCAAATTATTGGACCCGTGCTGGATGTCACTTTTCCCCCAGGCAAGTTACCTTATATTTATAACGCTTTGGTAGTCCAGAGTAGAGACACTGCCGATAAGCAAATTAATGTGACTTGTGAGGTACAACAATTATTAGGAAATAATCGAGTTAGAGCTGTAGCTATGAGTGCTACGGACGGGTTGATGAGAGGAATGGAAGTGATTGACACGGGAGCTCCTCTCAGTGTTCCGGTCGGTGGAGCTACTCTCGGACGAATTTTCAACGTTCTTGGGGAGCCTGTTGACAATTTGGGTCCTGTAGATAGTAGTGCAACGTTCCCTATTCATAGATCTGCGCCTGCCTTTATCGAGTTAGATACGAAATTATCCATCTTTGAAACAGGTATTAAGGTCGTCGATCTTTTAGCTCCTTATCGACGTGGAGGAAAAATAGGACTATTTGGGGGGGCTGGAGTAGGTAAAACAGTACTGATCATGGAATTAATCAATAACATTGCTAAAGCTCATGGGGGCGTATCCGTATTCGGTGGAGTAGGGGAACGGACTCGTGAAGGAAATGATCTTTATATGGAAATGAAGGAATCCGGAGTAATTAATGAAAAAAATATTGAGGAATCAAAGGTAGCTCTAGTCTATGGCCAAATGAATGAACCACCGGGAGCTCGTATGAGAGTTGGTTTAACTGCCCTAACTATGGCGGAATATTTCCGAGATGTTAATAAGCAAGACGTGCTTTTATTTATCGATAATATCTTTCGTTTTGTTCAAGCAGGATCAGAGGTATCCGCTTTATTAGGGAGAATGCCCTCCGCAGTGGGTTATCAACCTACTCTTAGTACAGAAATGGGTTCTTTGCAAGAAAGAATTGCTTCTACTAAAAAGGGATCTATAACTTCGATTCAAGCAGTTTATGTACCTGCAGACGATTTGACCGACCCTGCCCCTGCCACAACATTTGCACATTTGGATGCTACTACCGTACTTTCCAGAGGATTAGCTTCCAAGGGTATTTATCCAGCAGTAGATCCTTTAGATTCAACCTCGACTATGTTACAGCCTCGGATCGTTGGCAACGAACATTATGAAACTGCGCAAAGAGTTAAGGAAACTTTACAACGTTACAAAGAACTTCAGGACATTATCGCAATTCTTGGCTTGGATGAATTATCGGAAGAGGATCGTTTAACTGTAGCAAGAGCAAGAAAAATTGAGCGTTTCTTATCACAACCGTTCTTTGTGGCAGAAGTTTTTACTGGTTCTCCAGGAAAGTATGTTGCTCTTGCGGAAACTATTAGGGGATTTCAACTAATCCTTTCCGGAGAATTAGACGGCCTACCTGAACAGGCTTTTTATTTGGTGGGTAACATCGATGAAGCTAGCACGAAAGCTATAACCTTAGAAGAGGAGAACAAATCGAAGAAATGAAATTAAATCTTTATGTACTGACTCCTAAGCGAATTATTTGGGATTGTGAAGTGAAAGAAATCATTTTATCCACTAATAGTGGCCAAATTGGCGTATTACCAAACCACGCCCCCATTAACACAGCAGTAGATATGGGTCCTTTGAGAATACGCCTCCTCAACGACCAATGGTTAACAGCGATTCTGTGGAGCGGTTTTGCGAGAATAGTTAATAATGAGATCATCATTTTAGGAAATGATGCGGAACTGGGTAGTGATATTGATCCGGAAGAAGCTCAAAAGGCACTTGAAATAGCCGAAGCTAACTTGAGTAAAGCTGAGGGTACGAAAGATTTGGTTGAAGCGAAGCTCGCTCTCAGACGAGCTAGGATACGAATCGAGGCTGTCAATTGGATTCCCCCATCCAATTGAAGACAATCCAGTGGTTTATAGTTGATACAAAGAAAAAGGGAAGAGGGGTAGAAAAAGTTATTAGATAGCGAAGCGAAGTAAGTCCAATGCTATCTAGTAATTTTTCTACCTACTTACCTACTATTGGATTTGAACCAATGACTCCCGCCGTATGAAAGCAATACTCTAACCACTGAGTTAAGTAGGCAATTTATCACCACAAAGGAAGACCCATTACTTCGATCGATTATATATTGAATCCCTTTTCTAAGCAATACCGCTCTGTTATTGGTCTGTTATATACTAAATACTAAACTAAATACTAAACAGATACAGATCAAAGGGGTATCCTCTGGCATTAGAAAATATTCATCTTGACAAGAAATTATCTATATGTTAAGATATCTCTGATAAGGGCTATAGCTCAGTTCGGTAGAGCAACTCGTTTACACGTGCGCCAATGCTTTTCAAAGGAGCTTATTATGCAATGAACATAATCGATCTTATTGCAAAATCAATGTCTTACTTCATAGATTCGAGAGAATAGGAGAACAGTAGCCTGACAAACAGTCGGTTCAGTCCGATTCAGGTGCCAATTCAGGTGCCTAATCAAATAGAACCCTTATGGATTTGCTAGTTGATAAGGTAAATATCCAGCCCACTAAATGCTAGGCGTAATGAGGATAAGGGCCTCCAAAAAACTTCTTTTCGTTCTATGAACTTTAAGGTGTATGAAGTCTCATAGTTAACTCTTGCAGTGGAACGATAGAGACTCCATTTCACTTAGGTTGATTTAATTTAGACCGGAGGCAGACCTAAGTCAAGGTAATCCTCCTTTGAAACACTTTGGTATTGCTCCTAGATAGATCATAATACAAAAAATCAATCAGAGCACAGGGAGCCATCTCATTATCTTTCCGTAAAGAAAAACTATGGTGGACTAACTGATCTTTAAATCAGTTTATGAAAGAGCCCAATGCAAAAAAATGCATGTTGGGTCTTTGAAACAGTTCAAATCATTTCGATAATAATCCGTTTGATCTGTTTTACCGAGAAGGTCTACGGTTCGAATCCGTATAGCCCTAATATGCCCTTTTTTAGATTTTAGGATCTCTATCCTATGTTTTCTTTAGTTTAGTATAGTTTTCATTTTCTCATTAGTATTTGTTTATAGACTGGATAGGCGCCTGCGACATAGAATAGAGATAAAAGCATTACCAAAGGCTCATTCATCGAAAATCAAAATCATACAGACAGGAAAAGAAAAACGAATTTCTATCAAATCAATAGAAGAAAGGATCCTTTCCCTGATTTGAATCCCGTCCTCCTTCAAATAGGATATCTCTAGACTTCCCTATAATAACTGCAATGATTTTATCCATTTTGCGAATTCCTACTTTGTTTTAAGTATATTTATTACTTTGTTTATAGATACATTATGTAAATTGATCAACTTTAAATAGAAAAAATAAAGTAAAGAGTAAATAAGAAAACAGAATATTCTGTCTCATAGTTCTGAAATAGAGTTCTTTATTTTTATTTTATAGTATTACTTCTCATTAATTATACTGCATAGATTAGTCCTACTATCTTAATTAGGTTCTAATTTAGTAGTATTCTCATTTTTATTTAATAGTCTCTTATTATTTTATTATTAAATATTAAATAAAGGATAGAGCTATTCTTTTTTCTAGAGATTCTAGAGAAAGCGAGACAAAGTGAAACGAGAAAGTTTTCTTTATATAAGAATTAGATCTACATACACCATATCTAAATAGAATGGAAATCCAAAAGAAAGGGAGTTGGGATTCCATTGGATGAATCTTTAAAGAAGATGCAGCACAGAGGAAACAAAGGCTAAACTTAAACTAAGCGCTTTTGTTTGAACAAAAAAGATTCTTGTTTCACCGAGGAAAAGAGAGAAGTTCTGGATAAATTGACAATGCTGAATTGAATTGACTAATTTAAGTTCCGCCTATTCCACATTAATGGGAGTACATTATGTTTCTGCTTCACGAATATGATATTTTTTGGACATTTCTAATAATAGCAAGCCTTATTCCTATTTTGGCATTTTCGATTTCAGGACTTTTAGCCCCGGTTAGTGAAGGACCAGAGAAGCTTTCTAGTTATGAATCGGGTATAGAACCCATGGGAGGGGCTTGGGTACAATTCCGAATACGCTATTATATGTTTGCGCTCGTTTTTGTTGTTTTTGATGTGGAAACCGTCTTTCTATACCCTTGGGCAATGAGTTTCGACGTATTGGGTGTATCCGTTTTTATCGAAGCTTTGATTTTCGTGCTTATCTTAGTTGTTGGTTTAGTTTATGCATGGCGAAAAGGAGCCTTGGAATGGTCTTAACTGAATATTTAGACAAAAAAAAAGAAGGAAAAGATTCTATTGAGACAGTTATGAATTTGATTGAGTTTCCCTTACTTGACCAAACAAGTTCCAATTCTGTTATTTCAACTACACCAAATGATCTTTCGAATTGGTCAAGACTCTCCAGTTTATGGCCCCTTCTATACGGTACCAGTTGTTGTTTCATTGAATTTGCTTCATTAATAGGCTCACGATTCGACTTTGATCGTTATGGATTGGTACCAAGATCAAGTCCTAGGCAAGCAGACCTAATTTTAACAGCCGGTACGGTAACAATGAAAATGGCTCCCTCTTTAGTGAGATTATACGAGCAAATGCCTGAACCAAAATACGTCATTGCTATGGGAGCCTGTACTATTACAGGGGGAATGTTCAGTACGGATTCCTATAGTACTGTTCGGGGAGTTGATAAGTTAATTCCTGTGGATGTCTACTTGCCGGGCTGCCCACCTAAACCGGAGGCAGTTATAGATGCCCTAACAAAACTTCGTAAGAAGATATCGCGAGAAATAGTTGAGGATCAAACTCTATCTCAAAATAAAAATAGATGTTTTACTACCAGTCACAAGCTTTATGTTAGGCGCAGTACTCATACAGGAACTTATGAGCAAGAATTGCTCTATCAATCACCATCTACATTAGATATATCTTCTGAAACTTTTTTCAAATCCAAAAGTTCAGTACCTTCCTACAAATTAGTGAATTAGGAGAGGGGCTCTTTTGTGTAGAAAAATAAAAAGCAGGGCAATCTTTCAAACTTGCATCCGAAATGTGAAATATTTATACAAAGAGGGAGAGATGAAGACAATGCAGCAGGGTTGGTTATCTAATTGGCTAGTCAAACATGAGGTGGTTCATAGATCTTTGGGCTTTGATCACCGAGGAATAGAGACTTTACAAATAAAAGCAGGGGATTGGGATTCCATTGCTGTCATTTTATATGTATATGGTTACAATTATTTACGCTCCCAATGTGCTTATGATGTAGCACCCGGTGGATCTTTAGCTAGCGTGTATCATCTTACGAGAATACAATATGGTATAGATAATCCAGAAGAAGTCTGCATAAAAGTCTTTGCCCAAAAGGATAATCCTAGAATTCCGTCTGTCTTCTGGATTTGGAGAAGTGCCGATTTTCAAGAACGCGAATCTTATGATATGGTGGGAATCTCTTATGATAATCATCCGCGCCTTAAACGTATCCTAATGCCTGAAAGTTGGATAGGCTGGCCCTTACGTAAGGATTATATAACCCCCAATTTTTATGAAATACAAGATGCTCATTGAATGATAAGAAATTCATGCTCACTTATACAACACAACTCCAGATTTTATTCAAGTCAAGGAATATTTTTAGGTTCTTTTCCTAGATGAAACGGAATACCTATTTATAATTAATTCCTAATTATACAAAAGCATTCCAGATAGACTGAGCAAAAAAAGGGTTTCATTTGGATTCCCCTATTTTGAAAATCGCATATTAATTTCCTTCATATGAACAGAAAAATAGGATGACTCAAAGAAGTTCTCTACCAGGAACTTTGTACCGCGCACATTACTTAGCACAACTAGGAAAATAAGATAAGATAAAGATAAGCAAGACTAAAAAAATATTCGTCGGAATAGCGGAATACAAAATTAAGAAACGCAAAAAAATAAAGGGGAATCTCACCCCCTTCTTTATCATAAAGAAAAGATATATTTTAAAACTTCTTTAAAAAGAAAAAGAAGTGCCTCTATATTTATATTATAGATTTATCCACTTAGATGAATAAATATTATTAATGAATATGTATCACAATCCATCTCGAGGTATTTGGATCAATACCTATTCGGTGGATCTTTTTTTTTTTTTTCTCTGCCAGGAACCAGATTTGAACTGGTGACACGAGGATTTTCAGTCCTCTGCTCTACCAACTGAGCTATCCTGACCTTTTCTTGTGCATCATCCTAGTAGAGTATTTGTATCTATGTCAATTAAAAGGACTAAAAATTAATTAAAGTATTTCAAATTTTAAATTTGAAAATGGGGGGGGTAGTCCTATGCATTGTGCATGGTTTTACTTAAATAAAACTTAAAAATAGAGTGAATAACCAAGATTTCTTGCCGATACTCTAATAAAAAAGAAATCTATTCAATGAATAGGATAAGATCCATTGAGTTCTCTTCGCATTCCTTTGTGAAAGAGTAGAATGAGAAAGCTAATGAATCTTAAACCCATTGCATTGATAAAAAGAAAAAAAAGTGCATTGATAAAAAGAAAAAAAAAAAAGAGGATAAATAATAATAATATAGTATAGTTAGGGAATAAAAGAGGATTTGGGGATAGAGGGACTTGAACCCTCACAACTTATAAAGTCGACGGATTTTCCTTTTACTAGAAATTTCATTGTTGTCAGTATTGACATGTAGAATGGGACTCTCTCTTTGTCCTCGTCCGATTAATCCACTTTTTTAAAGATCTCGAAAACTTTGAATTTTAATTGAAGAATTTGATTATTCAATATTCGATTGGAGTGGATTCACAATAATGAAAAAAAAAAAATTATGATATGAGTTTTTTATTTCATAATCATTATCATTTCTAATTTCATTTTTAAAAAAGATAAAGAAACCTATATTATAATTAGAATATAATATGAGTTCTGTGATTAATCGTTTGCTATGTCAGTATCTATACGTGTTTATTAAATGTATAAGGTATAAAACCCCTCTTTCTCTAATTTAGAACTAGAAGGAATTCCACTAACAACACAACGTAATTAACTCGATTCGTTTAGAACAGCTTCCATTGAGTCTCTGCACCTATCCTTTTCCTTTGTATTCTAGTTCGAGAACCCCTTGTTTTCTCAAAACACGGATTTGGCTCAGGATTGCCCTTTTTTAATTCCAGGGTTTCTCTGAATTTGGAAGTTACCACTTAGCAGGTTTCCATACCAAGGCTCAATACAATCAAGTCCGTAGCGTCTACCGATTTCGCCATATCCCCATTTCCCTCTTCTTTGAGACCAGGATTCCTTGTGTAATTTCATCCATCTCTTAGTTTTTTTTTTGAATCATTGAGTTCATCACTCAACGTAGTCTAGCAGTTCAGTTCGACTCTATTTGAGAGACCTCGCTTGCTTATTGCAATTCAGAATTGAATTGA
>NW_028260368.1:12132028-12147028 GCF_056163025.1 Triticum urartu | reverse complement strand
ATACCTAAAAGGTGGAATAGCGATTTTCGAACCATTTCCTATAAGAGAATGGTTTCCATTACTTTGAGAAATGGATTCTTATATCAAACTATAGCTATTGCATTAAAGAAGAAAAGAAACTAATAGAAGTCGAAGACGCGGAATGATAGTGAATAGAGAGAAAGATTCTTCTGATTTTCTTGTTTCTATCTACTAGACGCCGTAGAGAATTGAGAATTTTCATGTCTTTCAATTCTCGTACTCGTAATTGGAAAGTTATGGAAGGAGACCCATCATTTTGCAATGAAAACAACATATAAAACTCTGGACAATTTCGAAATCAGGCCAAGCGTCTTAATACATATGCAAAAAAATTCATTATTGGCCCACCATTGATTAGAAGATTTAGCTTGTATGAATCGCTATTGGTTTGATACGAATAATGACAATCGTTTCAGTATGTTAAGGATACAGATGTATCCACAATTCATTTAGAGTTACTTAATAGTCTATTTCTTATACCATATCTCTATCCCGTGAAATTCTCGAGCCAAAAGATGGATGCATATGCTGTGTTTCATTTTGCTAAATGATATCAATTAAATGGTGTATCAATTCCATAAATTGCATATAGCAATAAATAAATCAGCAAAATTCTTTCTAATATTTTAGATAGAAGAAACATTTCTTCTATCTAAAATATTAGAAAGAATGTACCCTTCTATCCAAATCCAATTTGCATCGATAAAATAAATCCAAATTCCAGTAGTAGATGAATAATTGCAAATTTGTGTGTGTACGAGATTAGAATAACTTCAAAATAACTGACATAATTTTGTATTTTTCCTGATCAGAAAAATACATGAAAAAGAAAGGAGGTAGAAAAATTTTTGGATTTATGGTTAAAGAAGAAAAAGAAGAAAACAGGGGTTCTGTTGAATTTCAAGTATTCAGTTTTCACCAATAAGATACGGAGACTTGCTTCACATTTGGAATTACACAAAAAAGATTTTTCATCGGAAAGAGGTCTACGAAGACTTTTGGGAAAACGTCGACGTTTGCTGGCTTATTTGGCAAAGAAAAATAGAGTACGTTATAAGAAATTAATCGGTCAGTTGAATATTCGGGAGCAGTAATTTAATCGTTCAATTTTTTTCTTGTTTTATATTTTTTTAGTAGTCTTATAGTAGTCTTAGATTTTTCATTTTGATGAGCCTCGCTTTGAGGAATTCATGGAATAATCCATTTTCATGGAATAATGAATTAAGGAAGAAAGGATATGAGTCTACCGCTTACAAGAAAAGATCTCATGATAGTCAATATGGGCCCTCAACACCCATCAATGCATGGTGTTCTTCGACTGATCGTTACTCTCGATGGTGAGGATGTTATTGATTGTGAACCCATATTAGGGTATTTACACAGAGGAAT
Organism: Triticum urartu; assembly: GCF_056163025.1. Lineage (NCBI taxonomy): Eukaryota > Viridiplantae > Streptophyta > Magnoliopsida > Poales > Poaceae > Triticum > Triticum urartu. The sequence continues at coordinate 12,145,618 of NW_028260368.1, read as the reverse complement.
GGAAAAAATCGCGGAAAACCGAACTATTATACAATACTTACCTTATGTAACAAGGTGGGATTATTTAGCTACTATGTTTACAGAAGCAATAACAGTAAATGCACCAGAATTCTTGGAGAATATTCAAATACCACAAAGAGCCAGCTATATTAGGGTAATTATGTTAGAATTAAGCCGGATAGCTTCTCACTTGCTATGGCTTGGACCTTTTATGGCGGATCTCGGCGCACAGACTCCTTTTTTCTATATTTTTAGAGAGAGAGAATTAATATATGATCTATTTGAAGCTGCTACAGGTATGCGAATGATGCACAATTACTTTCGCATCGGAGGAGTAGCCGCCGATCTACCTTATGGATGGATCGATAAATGTTTAGATTTCTGTGATTATTTTTTACGCGGAGTTGTTGAATATCAACAACTTATTACACAGAATCCAATTTTTTTAGAGCGAGTTGAAGGAGTAGGTTTTATTAGCGGAGAAGAAGCAGTAAATTGGGGCTTATCGGGACCGATGTTACGAGCTTCTGGAATACAATGGGATCTTCGTAAAGTAGATCCTTATGAGTCTTACAACCAATTTGATTGGAAAGTCCAATGGCAAAAAGAAGGGGATTCGTTAGCTCGCTATTTAGTACGAATTGGTGAAATGAGGGAATCCATCAAAATAATTCAACAAGCTGTAGAAAAAATTCCTGGAGGACCTTATGAAAATTTAGAAGTCCGACGCTTTAAGAAAGAAAATAATTCTGAATGGAATGATTTTGAGTATAAATTTCTTGGTAAAAAACCTTCGCCCAATTTTGAATTGTCAAGACAAGAGCTTTATGTAAGAGTAGAAGCCCCAAAAGGTGAATTAGGGATTTATCTAGTAGGAGATGATAGCCTTTTCCCCTGGAGATGGAAAATCCGTCCACCCGGGTTTATTAATTTGCAAATTCTTCCTCAGCTAGTTAAAAAAATGAAATTGGCTGATATCATGACGATATTAGGTAGTATAGATATCATTATGGGGGAAGTTGATCGTTGAAATGATAATAGATAGGGTAGAGGTAGAAACTATCAATTCTTTTTCGAAATTGGAATTATTAAAAGAAGTCTATGGACTGATATCGATTCTACCCATTTTGACCCTCCTTTTGGGAATAACAATAGAGGTACTCGTAATTGTGTGGTTAGAAAGAGAAATATCTGCGTCGATACAACAACGTATTGGTCCTGAATATGCTGGCCCCCTGGGCCTGCTTCAAGCTATAGCAGATGGGACTAAGCTACTTTTTAAAGAAGATATTCTGCCATCCCGAGGAGATATTTCTTTATTTAGCATTGGACCCTCTATAGCAGTCATATCAGTTTTATTAAGTTTTTTAGTTATCCCTTTGGGATATCATTTTGTTTTAGCCGATCTTAGTATTGGTGTTTTTTTATGGATTGCCATTTCAAGTATAGCTCCTATTGGTCTTCTTATGGCAGGATATAGCTCAAATAATAAATATTCTTTTTCAGGCGGTCTACGAGCTGCTGCTCAATCCATTAGTTATGAAATACCATTAACTTTTTGTGTGCTAGCAATATCTCTACGTGTGATTCGTTAAAATAGATCTTTTTCCTATAAAATCCATTAACTATTTATATTCCTTTTCTTATTTAGTATTTGGGTTGGTAAGTTAAACTAGATAGCTATATGAGTGAAACAAAACAGCTTATAAATTTGTAGTAAAAAGAAAAAATCTCATTTCCTACGTACAAGAAAAAAGTGGAAGTAAACATAAGCAGTGTAAACTCTTTATCCCAAGGTTGATATTTTTTAATTAGTCATCATATCTTGAAGCGGCCAAGAATAAAGGATTCACGATATGGAATTCCATTACTAGAATACTCCTAGTTATTACTATAACTTAATAATCCATAAGAAGAATCCACCAAAAGTTAGTGAAGGGTTAGGAACACTAAAGTACATAAAGGATTAGTAATGGAAAATCTAAAACATTAGAGATTTTTGCCCATAAAAGGAATCATAATAAGGACTTGCAATTTGTAGAAATTATCAAGTAGTACTTTCTTCGGATTCCGATCCAGAGTATGTTCCCATTCACTTGTTAAGGAAATGGCTATCAAGAACGAATTAACCCTTTATCCATTTTTTCTTTTTAAATACCCCCTCCCTGGGGAAAGAAGAATAGTAAAAAAGATATGGAGTGCACTAGAAAAAATTTTCATTATTTCCTTCCTCTATCCATATTCATGCAGAATTGCTCATGAACTAATACCCAACTCTTTCCATTTATTAATTGAATTCCTATAACAAGTAACAAGTGTTTTATTCCAAGATTAAGTTATTACTGAACAAAGAAAAATTTTCATTATATTATAAAGGATGAGATCAATTCGGAAGCGCTTTTTCTTATTCTAGCAGACGGAATTCCTTTGGTCTAATTTAGGACTTTCAAATCTATTTTATTTTATCTAATTCTATCTACGCCCCCGGGGCTAGGAACAAAACAGTCCTTTCCTTTTTCTGATCATAGAGAAGCCGTATGAAGCTAAGGTTTCATGTACGGTTTTGAAATAGCGGTGGGAACTGTGATGTTATCACCGACTATGATTATCTAACAGTTCAAGTACAGTTGATATAGTTGAAGCACAGTCAAAATACGGTTTTTTTGGATGGAATATTTGGCGTCAGCCTATAGGTTTTCTGGTTTTTTTAATTTCTTCTTTGGCAGAATGTGAAAGATTACCCTTTGATTTACCAGAAGCGGAGGAAGAATTAGTAGCAGGTTACCAAACTGAATATTCCGGTATCAAATATGGTTTATTTTATCTTGTTTCTTACCTAAATTTATTAGTTTCTTCTTTATTTGTAACAGTTCTCTACTTGGGCGGGTGGAATTTATCTATTCCCTATATATCCTTTTTTGATTTTTTCCAAATGAATAAAGCAGTTGGAATTTTGGAAATGACAATGGGTATATTTATTACATTAACTAAAGCTTATTTATTTCTCTTCATTTCTATCACAATAAGATGGACTTTACCGAGGATGAGAATGGATCAGTTATTAAATCTTGGATGGAAATTTCTTTTACCTATTTCCCTGGGCAATCTCTTATTAACAACCTCTTCTCAACTTGTTTCACTATAAATAAGATAATACAATAATAGTAAGAATATTTTCAACACAAAAGCTCTCTCAAACAAGAGAAAGAAACATATCTTTTTCATAGATATTTAGAATGAATATGTTCCCTATGGTAACTGGGTTCATGAGTTATGGTCAACAAACAATACGTGCTACAAGGTACATAGGTCAAAGTTTCATAACTACCTTATCCCACACAAATCGTTTACCTATAACGATTCACTACCCTTATGAAAAATCAATTACACCAGAGCGTTTCCGAGGGCGAATCCACTTTGAATTTGATAAATGTATTGCTTGTGAAGTATGTGTTCGCGTATGTCCGATAGATTTACCCGTTGTGGATTGGAGATTTGAAAAGGATATTAAAAGAAAACAATTGCTTAATTATAGTATTGATTTCGGAGTTTGTATATTTTGTGGCAATTGTGTTGAGTACTGTCCAACAAGCTGTTTATCAATGACTGAAGAATATGAACTTTCTACCTATGATCGTCATGAATTGAATTACAATCAAATTGCTTTAAGTCGGTTACCAATCTCCATAATGGGAGATTACACAATTCAAACAATTAGGAATTCGTCTGAAAGTAAAATAAACAAAGAAAAATCTTCGAATTCAAGAACGATTACTGATTACTAAACTTTGATTTTGTCTTTCTGTTATAAAAATCTAATAATTCTTTATTAAACTTTAAAATTAAACTATAAAGAAAAACGAAAAACTACTGCTTATTGGAAATTATTTCTTATTTTAAATCAGACTAGATTTTCGTGATATAATATAATTTATAACTATAAGTTTATACACAAAAAAATACCCTAATCCTTTTTTCCTTCCTTGAATCCTTTAGTTTTAGTCAGTTCATGAAAAATTTTATACTATTAATTTCTTTTTATCCATAATGGATTTACCTGGACCAATACATGAGATTCTTATGCTATTTGGGGGATTTGTTCTTCTACTAGGGGGTCTAGGAGTAGTATTACTTACCAACCCCATTTATTCTGCCTTTTCGCTGGGATTAGTTCTTGTTTGTATATCCTTATTCTATTTTTTATTAAATTCCTACTTTGTAGCTGTCGCACAACTTCTTATTTATGTGGGAGCCATAAATGTCTTGATCATATTCGCTGTAATGTTCGTAAATGGCTCAGAATGGTCTAAAGATAAGAATTATTGGACTATTGGAGATGGGTTCACTTCACTCGTTTGTATAACTATTGTTTTTTCACTAATGACTACTATCCCAGATACGTCGTGGTATGGAATTCTTTGGACTACAAGATCAAACCAAATAGTAGAACAGGGTCTCATAAATAATGTTCAACAAATTGGAATTCATTTAGCAACCGATTTTTATCTTCCGTTTGAACTCATTTCCATAATTCTTCTAGTTTCTTTAATAGGTGCAATTACTATGGCTCGGCAATAAGAAAACTTAGAAAAAGTACAAATTATAAGAATTGCAAATCTAAAATAAATAACTAAAGAATCACAATTTTGATTTAGTAAAATCCATCTACTGCCAACAAATACCTCCTTTTTTTTTTTTTTTTTTTTCTTTTGTTGTGTAATTGTTCTATTGTAATTAATTGAATCGGTTCAATTCTTGCCCTCATATTGAAATGAATCGAGATTGATAAGGAGTTAGTTAATGATGTTTGAGCATGTACTTTTTTTGAGTGTCTATTTATTTTCGATTGGTATCTATGGATTGATCACAAGCCGAAACATGGTTAGAGCTCTAATATGTCTTGAACTTATACTGAATTCAATTAATCTAAATCTCGTAACATTTTCTGATCTATTTGATAGTCGCCAATTAAAAGGAGATATTTTCGCAATTTTTGTTATAGCCCTTGCAGCTGCTGAAGCCGCTATTGGACTATCCATTCTTTCTTCCATCCATCGTAATAGGAAATCCACTCGTATCAATCAATCTAATTTATTGAATAATTAGACTTTTGAATAATTAGACATAGAATCCTCTAAACAAAGGCGCACATATTAAAATAAATAGAAATCAATACTATTTTCTTAGTATTATTTGAGAATATCCATTTTTTTTAGTAGATTATTGCATAGTATTCTTTTTCACTTAAATGAATTTTTGTATTTGTAATTCATTGATATTGCAATTTGAATATTGCAATAATTTATATTGAAAAGACGATAGCCAATTTATTGGCTAATTCGAATTCGTCTGTACAATTCGTAAAATTCTTTCTTATTTCTTATTTATTGTTGAAATCCAAAATTAAAGTCTCTTGGCTCTCTTCACGCTTTCTCACAAACAGATTAAAAAATAGATTTTTTTTTTTGAAGTTTGGATAAACCATTGCTTCGTCTGGTGTCTACAATACATATGACTCATTATAGTACTAATTTCATTTTTACCAGATCGAAAAATTTTATGTTGAAAAGAAAAATTTATAGATCCAATGTCACATTCCGTAAAAATTTACGATACATGTATAGGATGCACTCAATGTGTACGAGCTTGTCCAACAGATGTATTAGAAATGATACCCTGGGATGGATGTAAAGCCAAGCAAATTGCTTCCGCGCCGAGAACCGAAGATTGTGTGGGTTGTAAGAGATGTGAATCTGCCTGCCCGACAGATTTTTTAAGTGTCCGCGTTTATTTAGGGCCTGAAACAACACGTAGCATGGCTCTATCTTATTGATACGTTACAAAAAACTTCACTCGAATCGTCTGATTCCTCTTTACCGAAGAAGCCTGTGCTCGAAATAATCGAGCACGGGCTTTTCTGGTCAAAACGTATCTTGTCTTTATCACTTTATCATGAGTTATTTTCCTTGGTTAACAATACTTGTTGTTTTGCCGATATTTGCAGGTTCATTAATTTTCTTTTTACCTCATAAGGGAAACAAAGTCGTTAGGTGGTATACTATATCTATTTGTTTATTAGAATTCCTTCTAATGACTTATGCGTTCTGTTATCATTTCCAACTGGAGGATCCCTTAATCCAATTAAAGGAGGATTATAAATGGATAGATGTCTTCGATTTCCACTGGAGATTGGGAATCGATGGACTTTCATTAGGATCTATTTTATTGACAGGATTTATCACTACTTTAGCTACTTTAGCAGCTTGGCCAATTACACGGAATTCGCGATTATTCTATTTCCTGATGCTCGCAATGTATAGTGGTCAAATAGGATTATTTTCTTCGCGAGACCTTTTACTTTTTTTTATCATGTGGGAGTTAGAATTAATTCCTGTTTACTTACTTTTATCCATGTGGGGGGGGAAGAGGCGTCTATATTCAGCTACAAAGTTTATTTTGTATACTGCAGGCGGTTCCATTTTTTTCTTAATCGGAGTTCTGGGTATGGGCTTATATGGTTCCAACGAACCAGGATTAGATTTGGAAAGATTAATTAATCAATCATACCCTGCAACCTTGGAAATACTTTTATATTTTGGCTTCCTTATTGCTTATGCTGTCAAATTGCCGATTATACCCCTACATACGTGGTTACCAGATACCCATGGGGAAGCACATTATAGTACATGTATGCTTTTAGCGGGAATATTATTAAAGATGGGAGCATATGGATTGATTCGGATCAACATGGAATTGTTACCTCATGCTCATTATCTATTTTCGCCCTGGTTAGTAATAATAGGAGCGATCCAAATAATCTATGCAGCTTCAACTTCTCTTGGTCAACGAAATTTCAAAAAAAGAATAGCTTATTCCTCTGTATCTCACATGGGTTTCATAATTATAGGAATTGGTTCCATAACCAACATTGGACTCAATGGAGCTATTTTACAAATATTATCCCATGGATTTATTGGTGCTACACTTTTTTTCTTGGCAGGAACCGCTTCTGATAGAATGCGTCTTGTTTATCTCGAAGAACTGGGGGGAATATCTATCCCAATGCCTAAAATTTTTACCATGTTTAGTAGCTTTTCAATGGCTTCTCTTGCCTTACCAGGAATGAGTGGTTTTGTCGCAGAATTAGTAGTATTTTTTGGACTAATTACTAGTCCAAAATTTCTGTTAATGCCAAAAACACTAATTACTTTTGTAATGGCAATTGGAATGATATTAACTCCTATTTATTTATTATCTATGTTACGCCAGATGTTCTATGGATACAAGCTATTTAATGTTCCAAACGCAAATTTTGTGGATTCTGGACCACGAGAACTCTTTATTTTAATCTGTATCTTTTTACCAGTAATAGGAATTGGTATTTATCCAGATTTTGTTCTCTCCCTATCCGTTGACAGGGTAGAGGCTCTCTTATCCAATTATTATCCTAAATAGGTTTGCTTTTTTTTACTCGTCTGCTCTATTAATGCAGAAATAAGTAAAAAAGTATATAATGCAGAAATAAGTAAAAAAGTATAATTAGATCTATCTCGAATTTTTGAGAACCCTTTGATAAGGCGTTCAAGGGGTTCTCAAATAAAACATAAAAGTAAAAACCTTCATTTCATGAAGGTTTTATTTTATGTAATCATTTAGGTGTTAATGTAAACGAACCATAACTATGTAAGCCTATTCCTAATAGATTTATACCAAAATAACAAATCCAAATTATAAGAAATCCTATCAAAGCTATAAGTGCAGAATTCGTACCCTTCCAATTTGGATTTGTTCTACTATGTAAATAAATTGCGAATATGGTCCAAGTAATAAATGCCCAAGTTTCCTTAGGATCCCAATTCCAATAGGATCCCCAGGCCTCATTAGCCCATACTGCTCCACAAAGAATACCTACGGTTAAAAGGGTAAATCCTAGGCTAATGACACGATAACTCCAAGAATCCAAACGCTCCGTTAATTGATATTTGTAATAATTTGGAAATGAAGGGACAGAGGTTCTTTTTAAAGCACTTCTTTTTGCATAAAAATATTTAATATCACTAAAGAAAAATGTTTTATTTAAAACATTTTTTTTCTTTTTAGAAAAGAAATGGAAATTATTTCGAAATCTAATGATTAGAATAGCGGCAGATAATAAGGATCCGCACAAAAGAGTTGCATAGCTTAATAACATCATACTGACATGCATCATTAACCACTGAGATTGTAGAGCAGGTACTAGTATCGTGGATTGATGCATTTCAGTTAAAAGACCCGATGTGGCAAAGCCTTGCGTTAAAATAGTACTTGGCGTAGTTATTGTGCTTAAATCATTTTTAGAGTTCTGTATTTTAGGAATGGTATGAAGAATATACAGGGCCCATGAAAGGAAGATCAATGACTCATATAAATTACTTAATGGAAAATGTCCCGAGGAAGCCCAACGAGAAACTAAGAATCCTGTTATAGAGAAAAAAGTAACTATCATTCCTTTTTCTGACGAATCGCGTAATCCTCCAAGTTCACGAACTAATAAGGTTATAAAATGAATCGTAATCACAATTGAAATCGTTGAGAAAGAGATATGAGTTAGTATATGTTCTAAAGTTGCAAATAGCATAAGGGGAAGGTCCCATTACAAAATTGTAAATTTCGAATTGATTTCTAATCTATTGTATTCTTTTTCAAGAATGCCGCCACTCGGATTCGAACCGAGATGCTTGAGCACTGCTTCCTAAGAGCAGCGTGTCTACCAATTTCACCATGGCGGCTAACTTCAAATAATAGGTAACTTAAAAGAATAATAGCTATTATCTTGGGAATCGTCGATATTGGGAAAGTCCATAAAATTTAGGAACATTAGAGTTTTCATTAAAATAGACTTCGTTTGGTAGTATCGTTTCCATTTTTTTTTTTTACAATAAACTCTTGCTTTGCCCAATAGAAACACAAACACTGCTTGAAAGAGTTGGAACTTCTTTTTTCTAACTTGCAATTATAGAACTAATTTTTTCTAATTAATTTCCCCTTTACATTTTGAAAATTCTTTCAATACAATGAAAAAAATCCAAAAGGGTTTCTATTTAATGATGAAATTAAAATAAAATGGATAAATAGAAAAGGCTTTTTGGATTTTTTAAAAATTTCTAGAATGAAAGTCTTTATGCTCTTATTAATAAGATTTACTAACCTTATGATTTTGGAGAAGATAGGTGGAAGTTGTAAGTCCTATTGTAAGAATACTCCACTTTTCATAATTTTCCTAATAGAATATGAGGATTCTATTAGGAAAATTATGAAAAGTTCATTGATAGGAAAAGAATACTTAGCACACAGTATACCAAACAAAACTTTTTTTTTCTTGTATATATAAGATAAGAGGGGTTTTTTGTTCTAAGAATATTGTACCGAGTAATTCGACACATAAAAGTACATTCAAAGAAGAATCCAAATTATTAAATAATTGGAATTCTTTTTTGATAAGTCAATTCATATTATTCCAAAATCTTATTATTTGTTTGTTGCCCAGAAAAACCCTTTGGTTTTGGATGCTCATTACCGCTCGAAAATGATCTTGATTTTACTAAAGAATAAGATTGTACTATGGAAAAATAAGTCTTTTTCTTCCAAATATTTTTACGAATACGCTTTTTTGACATTGAAGTACGTTTTTTTGGAACTGCCATTCAAAAAGGAAATTACTTTTTTCTAGTTGTATGTGAAAGACATCTATTGCTGCAAATCAATCCTTCTTTCTTCTTTTTATTAGTATTTATACTTAGATACTGAAAGATACTTAAATTTTGAATTATTTTTTACTTCATTTTGTCTAATGCGGATAAGACAACAAGAATTTTTTAACATTTTTTCTTTATATATTTTATACTTTTTTTTTAATAATATAGAATATATAGAAGGGTTTCTCATTTAAATCTATTTATATCTATTTATATATCAAGTATACTCCATATATAGATATATGGTATGGAAGCCTATCCCCCATATAAGATAAGACGGGGGGATAAAAAGAAGGGAAAATGAAAATAGTTAATTAAGTTCAGAATGGTATTCCATAAAGGAAAGGAATTCCAATCAAAACAAAAAATACTGAGTCTCTTAAACAAGACATTCTAAAACTTAGGTAATTTATAGTCATTAGAATTTTAGTTCTATATGAAGTAAGGACTATTCGATAATTTCTTATAAACATAGGTTTTCATTGGAATTCACTCAATCAGTTAATTATGGAACAAGAGAGCTGTTTCATCTTTGTTTTAAAGAAATATAAAAATGAATTATGAATAGAAAGTAAAATGATTCCACTTTTTTTTTTTTATTTTTATAAATATCTTTATTTAGTTAATAAAATAACTTCGTTACCTAGTTATTTTATTAACTTTTTTAATTTAACCAACTAAACCCATTCTTAATTTTTAATTATTTCAATGAGATAAATTTTGGAAAAATTAAGAATTTCAGTATTTTTTCTTATTCTTTTTATTTATTCTTTCAGAAAGAGATAAGAATTGGTTTGGTGAATCGGAAACAATTTTATAGAAAAATTGAAGTAAAAATTGAAGTAAAAATTGCAATTTCTTTTCTTATGGAACATACATATCAATATGCATGGGTAATCCCTCTTCTCCCACTTCCAGTTATTATGTCAATGGGATTTGGCCTTATTCTTATTCCGACAGCAACAAAAAATCTTCGTCGCATATGGGCTTTTCCTAGTGTTTTACTCTTAAGTATAGCTATGGTATTCTCAGTTCAACTGTCTATTCAACAAATAAATGGAAGTTCGATCTATCAATATCTATGGTCTTGGACCGTCAATAATGATTTTTCTTTAGAATTTGGATACTTGATTGACCCACTTACTTCTATATGTTAATACTAATTACTACTGTAGGAATCCTGGTTCTTATTTATAGTGATGGTTATATGTCTCACGATGAAGGATATTTGAGATTTTTTGTTTATATAAGTTTTTTCAATACTTCCATGTTGGGATTGGTTACTAGCTCCAATTTGATACAAATTTATTTTTTTTGGGAACTCGTGGGAATGTGTTCTTATTTATTGATAGGCTTTTGGTTTACACGACCAATCGCAGCGAGTGCTTGTCAAAAAGCTTTTGTAACTAATCGTGTAGGGGATTTTGGTCTATTATTAGGAATTTTAGGTTTTTTTTGGATAACAGGTAGTTTAGAGTTTAGGGATTTGTTCAAAATAGCTAATAACTGGATTCCTAATAATGGAATTAACTCTTTACTTACTACTTTGTGTGCTTTTTTATTATTCCTTGGTGCAGTTGCGAAATCCGCACAATTCCCTCTTCACGTATGGTTACCACCGATGCTATGGAAGGGCCCACTCCTATTTCGGCTCTTATACACGCAGCAACTATGGTTGCTGCGGGAATTTTTCTTCTAGCTCGACTTCTTCCTCTTTTCATATCTTTACCTTTGATAATGAGTTTTATTTCTTTAGTAGGTACAATAACACTATTCTTAGGAGCTACTTTAGCTCTTGCTCAGAGAGATATTAAAAGAAGCTTAGCCTATTCTACAATGTCTCAATTGGGTTATATGATGTTAGCTCTAGGTATAGGTTCTTATCAAGCTGCTTTATTCCATTTGATCACTCATGCTTATTCAAAAGCTTTATTGTTCTTGGGATCCGGATCCGTTATTCATTCAATGGAACCTCTTGTTGGATATTCACCAGATAAAAGTCAAAATATGGTTCTTATGGGCGGTTTAAGAAAATACATTCCAATCACAAGAACTACTTTTTTATGGGGTACACTTTCTCTTTGTGGTATTCCACCTCTTGCTTGCTTCTGGTCCAAAGATGAAATCCTTAGTAATAGTTGGTTGTATTCGCCCTTTTTTGGAATAATAGCCTCCTTTACTGCAGGATTAACTGCCTTTTATATGTTTCGGATATATTTACTTACATTTGATGGGTATTTGCGTGTTCATTTTCAAAATTACAGTAGCACTAAAGAGAGTTCCTTGTATTCAATATCCTTATGGGGAAAAAGGATACCCAAAGGAGTGAATAGGGATTTCGTTTTATCAACAACGAAGAGTGGAGTTTCTTTTTTTTCACAAAATATACCAAAAATTCAAGGTAATACAAGAAATAGGATAGGATCCTTTACTACGTCTTTTGGGGCTAAAAAAACTTTTGCCTATCCGCATGAAACGGGAAATACTATGTTATTTCCTCTTCTTATATTACTACTTTTCACTTTGTTCATTGGATTCATAGGAATCTCTTTTGATAATGGAGGAATTGGTAATGGAATAGCAGAGTTAACCATATTATCAAAGTGGTTAACTCCCTCAATAAACTTTACCCAGGAAAGTTCTAATTCTTTTGTAAATTCATATGAATTTATTACTAATGCAATTTCTTCTGTAAGTCTAGCTATCTTTGGTTTATTCATAGCATATATCTTCTATGGATCCGCTTATTCTTTTTTTCAGAATTTGGATTTAATAAACTCTTTTTACAAAGGAAATCCTAAAAAAGAATTTTTAGATCAAGTAAAAAAAAATATATACAGTTGGTCATATAATCGTGGTTATATAGATATTTTCTATACTAGGGTCTTTACCCTCGGTATAAGAGGGTTAACCGAACTCACGGAGTTTTTTGATAAGGGTGTTATTGATGGAATTACCAATGGAGTGGGTCTTGCTAGTTTTTGTATAGGAGAGGAAATTAAATATGTAGGGGGAGGTCGAATCTCGTCTTATTTATTCTTTTTTTTATGTTATGTATCTGTGTTTTTATTCTTTTTTCTTTCTTAAGTTAAGGAATTTACAACAAGTCTCTTGCAAAAATAACTATCCTATCCCCTTTCTACAATCTCTCTATATCCTTGTTACATAAGGTAAGTATTGTATAATAGTTCGGTTTTCCGCGATTTTTTCCATTCCTCTGTGTAAATACCCTAATATGGGTTCACAATCAATAACATCCTCACCATCGAGAGTAACGATCAGTCGAAGAACACCATGCATTGATGGGTGTTGAGGGCCCATATTGACTATCATGAGATCTTTTCTTGTAAGCGGTAGACTCATATCCTTTCTTCCTTAATTCATTATTCCATGAAAATGGATTATTCCATGAATTCCTCAAAGCGAGGCTCATCAAAATGAAAAATCTAAGACTACTATAAGACTACTAAAAAAATAATAAAACAAGAAAAAAATTTGAACGATTAAATTACTGCTCCCGAATATTCAACTGACCGATTAATTTCTTATAACGTACTCTATTTTTCTTTGCCAAATAAGCCAGCAAACGTCGACGTTTTCCCAAAAGTCTTCGTAGACCTCTTTCCGATGAAAAATCTTTTTTGTGTAATTCCAAATGTGAAGCAAGTCTCCGTATCTTATTGGTGAAACTGAATACTTGAAATTCAACAGAACCCCTGTTTTCTTCTTTTTCTTCTTTAACCATAAATCCAAAAATTTTTCTACCTCCTTTCTTTTTCATGTATTTTTCTGATCAGGAAAAATACAAAATTATGTCAGTTATTTTGAAGTTATTCTAATCTCGTACACACACAAA